>NC_135232.1:804858774-805011274 GCF_051348905.1 Ranitomeya variabilis | reverse complement strand
ACTTGTTTTCTTTAAGGAGGTAGTGGCTCTCAAAGCATGCTTAACATTATGGACATGATTCAAGCAGATGGGTAAACCACATGTAGGGACTCCAGGCCCCATAGAGGAGCAGTCAATGGTTTATGACTGTGGGAAGTGCTCTCAATGACTTTTTCAGACTGAGGTCAATTCCCCAACACTGATATTACTACAAAAAGTTACATATTACATCATTATGATTTGAAGGAACATTCTAATTAAGGCTGCTTTCACACTAGCGTCGGTACGGGGCCGTCACGCTGCGTCGGCCCGACGTACCGATGCATACTGTGCAAAAAATGCCCGACGTGGGCAGCGGAAGCAGTCTTAGGACGCTTCCGCTGCCCCATTGCAAGGTCCGGGGAGGAGGAGGGGGCGGAGTTTCAGCCGCGCATGCGCGGTCGAAAATGGACGCACAAAAAACCGTTACATGTAACTTTTTTTGTGGCGGTGGTGCGCCAAAACACGACGCAACCGTTGCACATGCAGTGCACGACGCTAGTGTGAAAGTAGCCTAACTTGTCATTTGTCATGAATAGGTGTTTATTTACTTTTTACCTGCTGTTCTCCTGAATGTGGTGTTATTTTTCTTTTTGATCCCTCTCTTCTCTTGTTCTCTTCTCTGTATGAAAATCTCATATTTTTCCAAGTGGGCATGGCCTTCAACTTTTCTATATGGTAGACAATTTGAGGATTATGCCCAGATGGCTAAAAAGTCACAGACCGACTGTATAAAGCAAGTATAGGCGCTCGGTCCAGTTTGGCGTTGCCAAGCATGTACCGTATTTTCCGCTTTGTAAGACGCACTTTTTTTCCCCAAAATTTGGGGGGAAAATGGGGGGTGCGTCTTACAATGCGGACATACCTTGTCGGTGCTGCCGCTGTGGGTGTCTGATGCTTGCCGCCACACTATCCCCGATACTGCCGTGTGCTACTGCTGCCACCGCGTTATGTCCCCTGTGCTGCTGCCACCACGCTGTGTCCCCTGTGCTGCTGCCGCCGTGCTGTGTCACAGGTGCTTGCTGCCGCTCTCTGTCCCGTGCCGCGTGGGGGGCTCTGCAGTTCCATCCATGCCTTCCTGTGCAGTGGATTCTTTCCAGGAAAATGGCCGCCGGGGTTTCTAGGGAGATGAGATCTCAGTGCTGAAATCTCATCTCCCGAGATCTTGTTGCCGAGATCTTCATCTGCGCATGCGCCACCTCTCGGCGGCCATTTTCCCGAAAGGAATCCACCGCACTGGAAAGCATGGATGGAGCTGCAGAGCTCCCCCATGCAGCACGGGACAGCATCCGGCAGCAGCGGCAGCATCCGGCAGCATTGGACAGACCATGGCGTCAAGCATCGGGGACACAGCACGGCAGCATCACCCGGTAAAAGAGCGTGGCAGCAAGCATCAGGGATACAGCGCGGCAGCAGCACCCAGTAAAAGAGTATGGCAGCAAGCATCAGGGACACAGCATGGTGGCAGCACCTGGCAGCAAGGGACAGAATGCGATGGCAAGCTTCGGGGACACAGCATGGCGGCAGCACACGGCAGCATGGGACAGAGTGCGACAGCAACACCCACCTCATCCAGCAGCAATGCTGAGACCCCGCTTCACCACACCCACCACCCCGGTAAGCAATGAGATGCATGGATTATAAGAAGCACCACGATTTTATTAAAAATGTTTTTTTCCTATTTTTCTCCTCAAAATTTGGGGTGCGTCTGTACGGTAAGTACACCTTCCATCTTATTTTTCTCTCTATCTCTCCCCCTCTTCTTCTTTGATTGACAGCTCTGGCTTCTAAGGGTATGTTTCCACGTTCAGGAAATGCTGTGTGTTTGACGCTGTGCAGAGCCGTCAAAGAGTCAGTCCATGTAAACGGACCCTAAGGCCACGTTCACACATCAGTATTTGTAAGCCAAAACCAGGAGAGGGTGATAAATACAGAAGTGGTGGTGAAGTGTTTCTATTATACTTTTGCTCTGGTAGTGGAACTTCTGATTTTGCCTTACAAATACTGATGTGTGAACATGGCCTTAGGGTCCGTTTACATGGACTGACCAGACCAAACCTTTACCGATCGGCGAACGTTTAATAGCCTGCTTACACCAGCAGATCAAAGTTAGCAATGCAATCTGTAGTAGATCGCATTAGTCCTGTTTGCTTAGCAGAAAAGATCATTTCACCTGATGAACGAGCATTTTGCTCAGTCATTGGGTGATTTATATGGCAAGATAAACAATTATGTTTCAGTGTAAGTGCAGCTATAGTCTATCATTTTCAAAAATCAATCTGAACATTTGGGTTTGGCTAGGCCAGGAAACTGAATCTTTTCCCCATATAACAAAGCCTAGCTACACCTCTGTCTTATAGATGCCCAGCCGCTCTTCAAACTATATAGTATATCTGCTATACTTTCAGGAGAAAATTTGCTTTGATCTTCTCTTGAGATTATTAGTAAGTTTATTGTCAATAATAATCATTTTTGCCAGAGCTTTTGATCTATGTGGACTACTATATGCACACAGATGTAAACAGCAGCACAGAATGGAAAGTATGGGTCCCATAAATGTATTAAGCTAACCAAATGCAAAAAGCTAAAAGGGTTGTCCAGTACATAACAATTGATGACCTGTCCATAACAGAAGGCTGGATATATACTGTATTTTAACTACCTGCTGTTGGTCAAATAGGATAGGTCATCAATATGAGATTGTAAGGGACCGAGACCCACCACTCCCAACGATTAGCGGAAAATTTCTCTGACACCAGCTAGTGATGAACTGGGTGGAGCACAAAAAAGCCATACATTGCTTAGTGATTGGCTGCTAAGTATTTCAATTTATCTCCCATTTAAGTGAATAGGAGATATACTGCAGTACTCGATAGAAGATGCTAAGCAATATATAGGGCTACCGTGTTCTACCCCATAGATCACTTATATCAGACCACTGTAAATATCTATTGATCAATCGGGGGTTTCAATCTCATAGGTCACATCAATTGTTAGATCCTGGACATCCCCCATAATGTTGGCCAACCTGTCAGCAAAGGGGGCTGACCATGGCAGATAGATCTGTTGAATATCAACATGCCTGATCCTCCTGTTCTTTGGGAAAATATATCTGGCAGCTGCTTACTCTTCTTTCACCACAGAGAAAAGATGTATGCTCAACCAATCTGAACAGGATTGTAGTTTGGTAGCCATGGGAAATAGCTGTCCGATCATCCAAGCTTGGCTGTCAGGTATTGAATGTGTATGGTCAGTCATCATTTACTACTAACAAAAGTGTACCAGTGCCTCTTCCATGCATGAGGTGGGGTGTGGTGTTCCTTGCTGATTTACCTAGTAATTGATCCTCATACATACATGCAGACAAAGCCTAACTATTAAAAGACAGTTGTAAGAAGCCTATTAAGTTGGGACATAATAGTTCATACAAGCATCAAAGCCATAAGATACAATAAACCAAACTGGATGAAAACCTGTCTTAGTAGAAACATGTACTGGTCTCTTCTAAAAGACACTAAGAAAACATTCCCTAGGATAGGAATAACAAATTGTATTGTGGTACCGTGTTAGGCCTCTTTCACACGTCAGTGTCTCCGGTACGTGTAGTGACAGTTTTCTCACGTACCGGAGACACTGACACACGTAGACCCATTTAAATGAATGGGTCTAAGCGCATGTGCGTGTTTTCACACGGACCGTATGTCGGTGTGCACTCTCCTCCGTGTGCACGTACCGCCCGCAGGAGAGACAGCGCTACACTAAGCGCTGTCCCCCCGCGTGTGGTGCTGAAGGCGGCATTCATCTCTTCTCCCCCGCCGGAGAGAAGAGATGAAAGATCTTTTTTTTTTTTTTTTTTTGGTGAACAATAAAGTTTTCATGTGCCCCCCGCCTCCCCCCCCCCAGTGCGCCGCCTGGTCCCTTGCCGCAGAAATACTCACCCGGCTCCTGCGATGTCTCCTCTGTCCTCTCCGCGCTGGCAGCTTCTCCTGTGTGAGCGGTCACGTGGTACCGCTCATTACAGTCAGGGAATATTCCCTGACTGTAATGAGCGCTCCCACGTGACCGCTCACACAGGAGAAGCTGCCGGCGCTGAGAGGACAGAGGAGACATCGCAGGAGCTGGCCGGGTGAGTATTTCTGCGGCAAGGGGGCAGGCGGCGCACTGAGGGGGGGGACGGGGACGCGGACGCACATGCAAACTTTATTTCCCCCCCCCCCCAAAAAAAAAAAAAAAAAAGATCCTTCATCTCTTCTCTCCAACGAACGCTGGGGGAGAAGAGATGAATTCTGCCTTCAGCACCACATGCGGGGGGGACAGCGCTTAGTGTAGCGCTGTCTCTCCTGCACGGTCCGTGTGGTCCTCAGGCGGCTCACGGGTGGCAAACGGATGCCGCACGTATGTGCCACTTGAGCACACGGACATACGGACACGGATATCTCCGGTACCGTTTTTTTCCGGTACCGGAAATATCAGGACGTGTGAAAGAGCCCTTAGCCAATAAAATCGATGTGAATACTTTTCTGCCCAATGATGACAAAAGTATTCTAGGAGTGACACCTTTATTGGCTAACCAGAAAATAATATGTTTGCAAGCTGTGCTCTGAAAGCTTTCAAACATATTATTTTCTGGTTAGCCAATAAAGGTATCACTCCTAGAATACTTCTGTCATCATTGGGCAGAAAAGTATTCACATTTTCAAGCAGAAAAGTCATTTTAAGCTCTTTCGTCCTAATGCACAATCTGCGTAAGGTCCGGCATGTTATTTTTCAACGTTGGTGTCATCTTATGTAGCAGAGCAAAATTTGGATCTCTACACTATGGCCTGAATTTTTTATTTATTTAACTTGCTTATATAGCGCCATTAAATTCCACAGCCCTTTACAGACATTATCAACGCTGTCCCCATTGGGCTAACAATCTAGATTCCCTATCAGCATGTCTTTGGAGTGTGAGAGGAAATCCACACAAACATGCAAACTTCTTGCAGATGTTGTCTATAGTGGGATATGAACCTAGGAATAGTGTTAATCACTATTTGGCTCTTACCTCTACACCCATTAAAATTTAGTTGATTGTTGGAGAAGAGGTGAGAGGATCTTTTGAAATTCAAGTTTGCAGACTTCTAATTTTTCCTAAAAATTGGATTTGTAGGAAATAAATTCACATTAATCTCACTGGAAAGCTTGTAATTGCTTGTGAAATTTGTGTGGGAGAGAGGAAAGAGGGAGAGAAAAAACACCGATGACCATAAGACCTTACACTGTACATGGGAGAAGACAATGCTGACCATAAGAGCTTACAATACCCTGGAGATGGAACACGACTCTCCTGTACAAACTGTGCTCCACTGGGAATCAATTATCTCATATAGCCCAGGTATTGACCACCATTGTACAAGGTACGATAATCCACTAGCTGTCATTTCTGCAGGACATTGTAAGGATGCCCAGGCGGCAATGCAAAATGGCATAAGCCTTCTCTCTGAGGCTTCAGCAGTGTGGGAAATAGGGATGAGCAAGATTTTGTTTTTACCAACCACAAATTGAATCTTAAAATGTTTGATTTATAGTGAGATTTGAAGAAATTCAACATAAACTCGTTCCTCCACAAATCGATCCATTCGCCTCTATAACGAAGTGTTGAACATGAAGGCTTTAATAGTCATAAATTAAACCAGCTCAAAATTTTATGAAATGCTGTTAAACAAAATTTTTAGCAGAATTTAACCTTTCATAAGTAAATTGATTTTAAAGTTTTGGTGCCTGGTAGTGATATTTTATATGTTCTTCAAGGAATGTCAATATATTTACACAGTTGTGGTCAAAACTGGGCCTCCCTTTGTACACAAATGTGCACTTTTGCAACTGATTGCACTTGACAAATGAAGCTGACGTAGCAGTTGTGCATACATAAACTATCCACTGGTATCACAGCAAGGGCTGTGTCCTTGTAATTGTTTCCCATCAAAAGCTTGCAAAAAAGCCATGGTGCCCATGTAGAATCATTTTGTAAACTAACCACCTACCAAAACTAGCATTAGTAATGCAGATTGGTCTATAAAGAGCCAATATGGTATAAAACAATAAGAATTAAAGTGAAAGTAAAATCTTAAATACCTATTTGTATTTTTAATCCAAACAGGTTATTAGAAGAGTTATTAAAGGGGTTATCTGGGCAAAAGGTGCTCATCATTGCCTATGAGTTGAATTCTGTAAAAAGATCTAAATAAATTTTCACCCTCTGTCATCCTACTGTATCCAGCATAAGCCACCTCTGGGTCGGCGCCAGGTCTTAAAGTGACTACTGCACCATTCAACCAGACACAGGACCACTAGGTTTCAACAACCAGGTGACTTGACCACGCGTCATCTAATGTTGAGTGGTTTAAGCCACCTGACCACTACAGTCTATTAGCAGTCCTATGGCTGGCTGAACAGCACAGTCATTGCTTACAGTGCCGAAGCAAACGACAAAGCAGCCTGCCTGCATGTACTGTATAAGGCCGACAGAAGATGAGTATTATTTGATTTATTCTACTGAAACCCATCCACAGGTATCAAGTACTTTTTGCCTGCATAACCCATCTACTTTTAGACAAAGTTTTTACATGTCTCAATACTCTGTTTTTCTTTTACGAAGCTTTTAATACCTTATGTAGCAATAAGGTTAAACAATAAAATTCTGGCTTCTAACAACTAACAGTAGGGGAATTTTGATGGTCAATGTATACATGTGCCCACATGTGCCTCTAACAGCCTCAGGTGGAATCGCAATGCACTTGTGGCTGTTAACTAATTAAATGCTGCTGTCAATCTCTGGGAAATCCTGTCCGTTGGTGACCCCGTCACGTGATCACGGGTCACCGATGGGTTGGCATGACAACAGAGGTCTCCGACAGACCTTTATGTTTGTCATAGCCGGATTGCTGTGAGCACCGCCCGGTGGACGGCGCTCATAGCAAGTGAGCATTTCTACTGCATACAAGCGTTCTGAATGTCATACCGGAAATATAGTAAAATAATAATTGTAAAGTTTGGCTCGTGCTGTATTACATAGCTCAAAAGGCTCTTTTAGAATTTTTTTTGCTTATGTACTGTACATGTTTAGTGTAAACCTATAACGAATGCTATGCAGTGACATCCATCACTCACAGTATTCCACTGTAAAAAAAGAAACAGTACATGCTTGCAGTGGTGACACAAGCTAATTTTATTTTAATACACCTATTTCAAACAGTTGATGCCTTCTAATCATTTAAAAAAATATTAATACCTACAAGACAGAAGAACTGGAACACAAGGAATTTAACTAAAATAATGTATTAACTTACTTTAATAACTATTTCAACTGCATACTGTGGATTACAGCACAGTGGAAATTATTACAACTCAATAATAAACGGTATTAAACTGAATTTCATGCTCATAATAAAAAAAACTAAAATCAACATGTTTGCCTTATAAATAAAATAAAATATGAATAAATGGACCATTTATAAAGTGTGTCATTTTTCTTCTGATACCCATTCCTTTAACACATAGGAATAACACTTATCAGAGAGTTTTGAAAGTTGTTAAGCTGCAATTACTCATGGCGCATTTTAATATACTTAAGGTGCTAAAAAATAGCTTCTCTCCCACATATCAATGCA
The DNA here is from genome assembly GCF_051348905.1 of Ranitomeya variabilis. Lineage (NCBI taxonomy): Eukaryota > Metazoa > Chordata > Amphibia > Anura > Dendrobatidae > Ranitomeya > Ranitomeya variabilis. Next base: position 805,003,604 of record NC_135232.1, on the reverse strand, counting down.
TAAAGATCAACAGCTGTCTGAAGTGAGCAGCTGCATGTGCTAGCTGTGAAATTAGAACTCTAACTCTGGGAACTCTGATAAAGTTTCCTTCGTCATCGATTCCATGTGAAGACCACCATTTTAAAGAAACTTTAAACAATAGTCGGTTTACTATATATGACATTTCCTTGCACATACATCATCAACTAGATTGAGATTTTCATGTATTAAACTGCACAATTAATCCAAGGTTTTATATTTTTATTATGATTCTTACGGCTACTATAAATTGTATGCTGCTCTCATTAATAAACAGAAGGTCAGTCTCTAACATGTTGTAACTTACAAGATTACATCACCTATCAAATTCCTTTCTGGAGGCTCTCACATTTTGCCCCTCTCTACTCATTAATGCGTCCTTGTTTTTCTGTATGTCACCATTGCAACCGAACACGTCTGCTTTATTTTAAGAGAGTGGTATAATAGGTGGGCCCAAACATTTATTAGCTGTTGAGTTCTAAAACTACTCTGACTCGGTGATTATACTATCTTTGTGTGCTGTGTGCAGAATCTACAGTGGATCCGATGAGATACAGCATCACACTTATATCCCTGCATCTTGGTTGTAATAATAGCTGACAGGATGAAATCCATCACAAGCAGGAGACAGGCTAGGTAGACTGTATTAGCATTGCATAGGAATATACTGAGAATCTGTAGGGTGAGTTATAGAACTGCAGTTTTATGTCACTGATCTATCAATGGATGCCCTTAGAATGTACACAGAGCAGACTAAGAGCAGTGTGGTAAGACTATATCCCCTTTCCATAGCAATAGAGATCATGATTTTAGCTGCATATAAATAAATAGAGCAGGTATAAAAATTAGGCATACACAATAGACTCTACATTATTCTGTAATAACAACTTATAGTATTTTGCACCATAGAGGCAAATAACATTGCAGTGGTGCTCCTTCAATGGGTTGTTCTACTTATGGTAGTCTATTTGTGCTAGATGCACAGTCAAACATATTACATACTTTTTTGTGGTGCCACCACAGGTAAAATGAAGCATGACTTAGTGTGCCATTGTTCTTTTTAAATCAGTGTGCTGTCCATGTAAGACCCAAACATGTCAGAACCTCTTCAGGAAATGACACTAGTAGAATGAGGTTCCAATAGGAGACCTCGAAATCCCCAATAATGACCTTTACAGGTTTTTACATGTGACAACATGTTACTATCTTATAGACTACTGTGTTTGGTACTTAAAAAGAGAAATTACATTGTCACACAGGAACTGCTAGGTGGATACCAAGGTGAATATGGAAGAAAAATTCCCAAGAGGGTCAAGAAAGCACCCATGTTTAATGCATGTGGTTTACTGTGGCAGAGGGAAAGCATGTCATTGTAAGAAATATGCAACCTTTTTTATTCAGTATTTTTTCCTTATTCTGTAAATGTATATCTGTTCTGACAGATTTTGTTAAGTGGAAAACCTGCATGGCAATAAAAACAAACGAGGACTGAGGGAAGTGTCGTGTAACCCTAATGTATACTTTAAACAGCTTGAACAGCTCACACATTAAACTGACACATGGTTTGTTTTCCTGTATCATAACGGAACATGATAAAGTATCAGCACTGTTAAAGCTTTATTCAGTCATGTTCCTTTTGGAAAGCTAACAAAACATTGGATTTCTAACAATTCTTTACACTTTCAGCCCTTCTGGCATTTCTTCAGTAACTTTTATATAACATTTAAGCACCTGCACTCCAATAGAGATAACACAATACTTTGCAATGAACCTACGTCAAGAAAGTTTTGTATTGTTAAATTATTTGTTCTTTCTTCCTCTGGATGACATTCTTACAACGTTAGAAAGCATGAGGCCTTCAACTAGATAAATGACTGGTTATAAACAAACAGAAAGTATTTGTTTCCAGTTGAGAGGCCCAATGCTCAGGATAGATGCCCATGTCTCTACCAAAAAAATAGACAAAACTTATCCTTGTGGTCTCATGGGTCAATAGTTTGTCAATTGTTACAGGGTCTCTAAGAAGCAAGTTCCCACAAGACATGGACTATAAACACATTCGCCAGTTAAATCATAAACATTGATTTCAATACATGAACATGATTTCAATACTGTAATTATGGAATCCTTTTCGAAAGAACAAATGATTTGGAAGACCAACCTTATCTAGACCAAAGCTCTTTTACCCCAGTGAATAAATGTGGGTCTCAGATCTTTATGGAACTTTGGTCTACATAGGGTTGGTCTTTCCAAAGAGATGGTCTTTTGAAAAGGAATCCGTGTGCTTCCAGTATTGAAGTCATGTCAAGCTGATCACCAAGTACAGGCTGGAGGGAAAAAAACCCAAAACCACTTAATTAAAGAAGATCACTAATGATCAGATTTTTAATGCTTACAAAAGCAGTGTAAAAATTAAACCCAAGAAAATTTTCAGACACCATAATGAAAATTGAATCACACAATGGTATGCATTTGTATGTATTTTGGTGTGTTTAATTATTCTTGACACTCACTATGCCTACTGAAGTACTCTTGAATGGTGGGTAGCTGATAAACATAAGAACGCAGCTTATTTAAACATGCAAAACACTCTTATGTACATGTACACTAGAACACTAAGAACAGAAATGTTCCTAACTTGCTTGTAATTTATTATGCCATGTGTGCCATTTTGATAAATTTTGTACAATTTGCTCCATTTTCTTACAGACTCATAAATTTAGACATTCCACAACATTATTGATAAATCTCCCAATGAGTCATGCACATGAAGCATAATTTTTAAAAGTTTGGAAACACAATTAATTTTAATTTCTGATGACGGACTTGTGAAATCCCTATCTTTTTACATAACATGCTCCACATTTAATCTTTTCTTCATTATTTCAGTGTTTATCTCTTGAAGAGCCATTCTGCCAGGGTCAGCATGTACATCTCACCACCAGGTAACCATGCTTTCCCTTCACTTTGTAGGTACACTGACCCTGGCTACATACCCCTCATTAGACCATATGTGACATGCTAACATCACAGCACTCTTATCTTGGTCTCTATATGTATGTATGTATGTACACTTCCAGTGTATCCAGCTTATTTTGGTGTGGACATCCATCCATCCATCCCTGTGTTTTTACTCTCTACTTACCTTCTCAGTGTTACAGAATAGTGATGATCCTACACCATTGATAAACACCCTCTCTAGGCCCATTGATTCTGGCTGCTCCCAATTGTGGTATACTTTGATGCACCCTATACCAGAATCATCCTGACACCTGGCTAGTCTTGTCCACCTGGACACCTATTCACATCACTATTTTCTTTTAACTACCAGCCCTGTTCTTGGTGTATTAGTCTACTTCTGTGTTTCATATATATCCCCCACAGGATGCTGTGGTTTATTTATTGTACTTGCAGGCACCTGTTAGTTGTACCAATATTTCATCAATTGTCCTAATAAAGGTGTTTTATTTCCATTCTCTCATCTTTCCTTGACCTATATTCGACTTTTTCTCCATTGCTTATTGTATTAATTGAATGGTCTGCCATTCCACCATATGCAGATATATATCACTTTGACCAATGAGATATATACACTCACCGGCCACTTTATTAGGTACACCATGCTAGTAACGGGTTGGACCCCCTTTTGCCTTCCGAACTGCCTCAATTCTTCGTGGCATAGATTCAACAAGGTGCTGGAAGCATTCCTCAGAGATTTTGGTCCATATTGACATGATGGCATCACACAGTTGCCGCAGATTTGTCGGCTGCACATCCCAAAGATGCTCCATACAAGGCAGGATGGATCCATGCTTTCATGTTGTTTACGCCAAATTCTGACCCTACCATCCGAATGTCGCAGCAGAAATCGAGACTCATCAGACCAAGCAACGTTTTTCCAATCTTCTACTATCCAATTTCGATGAGCTTGTACAAATTGTAGCCTCAGTTTCCTGTTCTTAGCTGAAAGGAGTGGTACCCGGTGTGGTCTTCTGCTGCTGTAGCCCATCTGCCTCAAAGTTCGACGCACTGTGCATTCAGAGATGCTCTTAGGCCTACCTTGGTTGTAATGGGTGGCGATTTGAGTCACTGTTGCCTTTCTATCAGCTCGAACCAGTCTGCCCATTCTCCTCTGACCTCTGGCATCAACAAGGCATTTCCGCCCACAGAACTGCCGCTCACTGGATTTTTTTTCTTTTTCGGACCATTCTCTGTAAACCCTAGAGATGGTTGTGCGTGAAAATCCCAGTAGATCAGCAGTTTCTGAAATACTCAGACCAGCCCTTCTGGCACCAACAACCATGCCACGTTCAAAGGCACTCAAATCACCTTTCTTCCCCATACTGATGCTCGGTTTGAACTGCAGGAGATTGTCTTGACCATGTCTACATGCCTAAATGCACTGAGTTGCCGCCATGTGATTGGCTGATTAGAAATTAAGTGTTAACAAGAAGTTGGACAGGTGTACCTAATAAAGTGGCCGGTGAGTGTATATATATACACAGTATAAATGAGTACTGGTTGATATATATGCACTGCACTCCATGCGCCACCCAGAAATCTTACTTCAGCCACCAATGTAAGGAATGCCACATCTCGTCATGAATTAGATGAAATGTAGCATAATGCGCTCCTTTGACCTCCAAAACACCTCTAATTCAACCAGAGATGGGAGAAATTAATTTGAATCTGCCAAAAGTTGCAACATATTTGCTCAACTCTGAGTTGCGCAAACATTTTCCAACTTTTCTAAGCAAATTATGCCTTGTGAAAATTGCTTGGATGACCTGAATTTTTATACAGATTACCAGCCTAAAGGATAAATATGACATAGAGTAGCAGTACACAAATGGTGTGTTAATAAAAATGATTTTATTATACTCACAAAAGTAAAACTTGCCTTTTTCAAGGCATCATTCTAAACCCATTGTTGGTCAATAGATTGGTGTGTGTCAAAATTTTATTTGCTAAGCTTTTTATTTACCGTATTTTTCAGACTTTGAGATGCACGGGTACATAAGATGCACCTAGGTTGTAGAGGAGGAAAATAGAAGAAAAAAAATTGAAGCAAAAATTTTGTGACCATGATGACACACTGTTATGAGGAGTCAGCTGCTGCTGACACTGCAGTAGGGGTATTATCTCCCATTCTGGTAAATTTATATGCCCCTCATCCTGATATATATGTCCTCATTCAGGTATACATGATTACCATCCCCATCTTGGTATACATGGCCAACATCCCTATCCTGGTATACATGGTCACCATCCCTATCCTGGTATACATGGCCACATCCTCATCCTGATATACATTGCCACCATCCCCATCCTGGTATACATGGCCACCATCCCCATCCTGGTATACATGGCCACCATCCCCATCCTGGTATACATGGCCACCATCCCGTCCTGGTATACATGGCCACCGTCCCCATCCTGGTATACATGGCCACCATCCCCATCCTGGTATACATGGCCACCATCCCCATCCTGGTATACATTGCCACCATCCCCATTGTGATATACATTGCCACCATCCCCATCCTGATATATATTGCCGCCATCCCCATCCTCATATATATTGCCACCATCCCCATCCTGGTATTACATGGCCACCATCCCCATCCTGATATATATTGCCACATCCCCATCCTGGTATACATGGCCACCATCCCCATCCTGATATACATTGCCACCATCCCCATCATGGTATACATGACCACCATCCCCATCCTGATATACATTGCCACCATCCCCATCCTGGTATACATGGCCACCATCCTCATCCTGGTATACATGGCCACCATCCCTATACTGATATACATTGCCACCATCCCCATCCTGATATACATTGCCACCATCCCCATCCTGATATAAATTGCCTCCATCCCCATCCTGGTATACATGGCCACCATCCCCATCCTGATATACATTGCCACCATCCCCATCCTGGTATACATGGCCACCATCTTCATCCTGGTATACATGGCCACCATCCCCATCCTGGTATACATGGCCACCATCCCCATCCTGATATATATTGCCACCATCCCCATCCTGGTATATATGGCCACCATCCCCATCCTGATGTACATTGCCACCATCCTCATCCTGGTATGCATGGCCACCCTCTCCATCCTGATGTACATTGCCACCATGCCCATCCTGGTATACATGGCCACCATCCCCATCCTGGTATACATTGCCACCATCCCCCATCCTGGTATACATGGCCACCATCCCCATCCTGATGTACATTGCCACCATCCCCATCCTGCTATACATGGCCAACATCCCCATCCTGATATACATTGCCACCATGCCCATCCTGATATACATGGCCACCATCCCCATCCTGGCATACATGGCCCCCTCATCCCCATCCTGGTATACATGGCCACCATCCCCATCCTGGTATACATGGCCCCCTCATCCCCATCCTGGTATACATGGCCACCATCCCCATCCTGATATATATTGCCACCATTCCCATCCTGGTATACATGACCACCATCCCCATCCTGATGTACATTGCCACCATCCCCATCCTGGTATGCATGGCCACCCTCCCCATCCTGATATACATTGCCACCATGCCCATCCTGGTATACATTGCCACGATGCCCATCCTGGTATACATGGCCACCATCCCCATCCTGGTATACACGGCCACCATCCCCATCCTGATGTACATTGCCACCATCCCCATCCTGGTATACATGGCCACCATCCCCATTCTGATGTACATTGCCACCATCCCCATCCTGGTATACATGGCCACCATCCCCATCCTGGTATACATGGCCACCATCCCCATCCTGATGTACATTGCCACCATCCCCATCCTGGTATACATGGCCCCCTCATCCCCATCCTGGTATACATGGCCACCATCCACATCCTGATATATATTACCACCATCCCCATCCTGGTATACATGGCCACCATCCCCATCCTGATGTACATTGCCACCATCCCCATCCTGGTATGCATGGCCACCCTCCCCATCCTGATATACATTGCCACCATGCCCTTCCTAGTATATATTGCCACGATGCCCATCCTGGTATACATGGCCACCATCCCCATCCTGGTATACATTTCCACCATCCCCATCCTGGTATACATGGCCACTATCCCCATCCTGATGTACATTGCCACCATCCCCATCCTGGTATACATGGCCACCATCCCCATCCTGATGTACATTGCCACCATCCCCATCCTGGTGTACATGGCCACCATCCCCATCCTGATGTACATTGCCACCATCCCCATCCTGGTGTACATGGCCACCATCCCCATCCTGGTATACATGGCCACCATCCCCATCCTGATGTACATTGCCACCATCCCCATCCTGGTATACATGGCCCCCTCATCCCCATCCTGGTATGCATGGCCACCCTCCCCATCCTGATATACATTGCCACCATGCCCATCCTGGTATACATTGCCACGATGCCCATCCTGGTATACATGGCCACCATCCCCATCCTGGTATACATTTCCACCATCCCCATCCTGGTATACATGGCCACCATCCCCATCCTGATGTACATTGCCACCATCCCCATCCTGATGTACATTGCCAACATCCCCATCCTGGTATACATGGCCACCATCCCCATCCTGGTATACATGGCCACCATCCCCATCCTGATGTACATTGCCACCATCCCCATCCTGGTATACATGGCCCCCTCATCCCCATCCTGGTATACATGGCCACCATCCACATCCTGATATATATTACCACCATCCCCATCCTGGTATACATGGCCACCATCCCCATCCTGATGTACATTGCCACCATCCCCATCCTGGTATGCATGGCCACCCTCCCCATCCTGATATACATTGCCACCATGCCCTTCCTGGTATATATTGCCACGATGCCCATCCTGGTATACATGGCCACCATCCCCATCCTGGTATACATTTCCACCATCCCCATCCTGGTATACATGGCCACTATCCCCATCCTGATGTACATTGCCACCATCCCCATCCTGGTATACATGGCCACCATCCCCATCCTGATGTACATTGCCACCATCCCCATCCTGGTGTACATGGCCACCATCCCCATCCTGATGTACATTGCCACCATCCCCATCCTGGTGTACATGGCCACCATCCCCATCCTGGTATACATGGCCACCATCCCCATCCTGATGTACATTGCCACCATCCCCATCCTGGTATACATGGCCCCCTCATCCCCATCCTGGTATGCATGGCCACCCTCCCCATCCTGATATACATTGCCACCATGCCCATCCTGGTATACATTGCCACGATGCCCATCCTGGTATACATGGCCACCATCCCCATCCTGGTATACATTTCCACCATCCCCATCCTGGTATACATGGCCACCATCCCCATCCTGATGTACATTGCCACCATCCCCATCCTGATGTACATTGCCAACATCCCCATCCTGGTATACATGGCCACCATCCCCATCCTGGTATACATGGCCACCATCCCCATCCTGATGTACATGGCCACCATCCCCATCCTGATATACATGGCCACCATCCCCATCCTGGTATACATTGCCCCCTCATCCCCATCCTGGTATACATGGCCACCATCCCCATCCTGGTATACATGGCCACCATCCCCATCCTGATGTACATTGCCTCCATCCCCATCCTGATGTACATTGCCAACATCCCCATCCTGGTATACATGGCCACCATCCCCATCCTGGTATACAACCATACAACTTTTGTGATGAGGATTAGGTGCCGAGTACTAGCGATTGCATAAAACAATTATCAGTGAAAGATGGAAAGATGATAAATGTTATTAGAGATATTACCCCCACACGCATTACTGTCTTTAGTCATGTTTTTCAGTGCAATTAAATATAATAATAAAATATATAGATAGAAAATTAGAAAGATTAGAAAGCAAGTAGATCTTTCAATGTAAATGACACATATGGAAACAAAGTCTCATCATGCTCAAAGGTTCACTTCCTATTAGAGGGAAGGAAAAGCACAGACAACTATATAAATTTTACTTGTGGCTCATGGATGTTAGATTCTGTGCTGTAAACAAATTTGGAAGCTGTTTTGGGAGCTGGGAATACTGACTCTTCGCTGTACACCAGGATCATTCCACTATATGTACCATGCAATTCTAAAGTAAAGCCAAGAATTACTCTGCTGGTGTCCTAGAATGAAAGCCAAAAATATCAGTCTTCTTTTTTTGTGAAGATTTCATTTAGCATAGTAGCTTCATGATGTCATGGAGAGCGCCTGCTGTCAATTTTCAGCAATTTGTAATACTAGCTCTCAGTTTTTCCACCACCTGTACTTGCAATCTCCCTAAGTACCATACAGAATGAAGATGCAAAAGTTATGGAGCTAGGACAAGCAAGATAAAACTGATTTGTTCCACATCATTTGGAAGTGGGAAATGGCGTTCCTCTCCAGGGATTTAGTCATAAAGAAACTATAGAAACTTGCGGTCTCATAACCCTTGCATTCCACTACTTAACTAGCCAAAAAGTGCATTGAGAAACAAAGTTGTCGATCTTCCAATTTATAAATGGATTTTGCTTGCCAGTTAGAAACTGCTTTTCTGTCAGAGAGCAGAAAAAGTTCACTCCTGTGTAATAAATGGAGAGAATTTATATAAAAATGTTTGAACCACAAGATGGCAGCAAAATCTTAAATAATAAAAAGTTAGCTAAATTACCTGTAAATGGGACATTACATGATAAGAAATATAAGCTAATAGATTTTCTAGGTTCTTCGTTTTCAATATAACGTTTAGCCATTTTTAGAACTTGATCGAATAAAATATTTGTCAAGTTCACCCATATCTAATTATGGAAAATGATTTAAAGGGGTTGTCTTAATTTCTCAAATGGTTAAAATTGCAAAGTACTTGTAAAAACAAGCAACTTTTGCAATTTACCTCTTATAAAAAATCTCCATTCTCAAGAATGAAGGGATATTTAATTCAATAATTTACAGTTCATTGCCTATGTTATCAGCAACCCTTCAGTCTCAGAATTGTCTGTTACCTAGGCAAGTAGCACTTGCCGCTGCCGCTTGCAGGCTCTAACAGCTTCAGTGCCCCTGTGCTGCAGAAAGCTGCAAAGCTTCTCCTCCTAGCAGCATAAGAAACCTGTTAACCTTCTGGAGCACACTGCCCCTGGCAACCAGGAAGCTAGGAGGCAGAGGAGCGGTGTGCTCCTGAAGATAGAAGATTAGTGCACTCTTTGTTTAGTATATTTTATAGGATCCTTATGAACATATACAAACAATTTAGCATGATCACAACCATCTATTCATAGGAGTACTGCCAACTGCCACTTCATTAAAATTTAGGGACGCTGGACCTCTCTCGCAATCAGTCTGGGGCCTAAAGGAAAGATCTTATTCAATGTTAAAAGTTCTATGCACCCAAAGAACTTGGAGCATGAAAAGAACATCAGATTTGTGGACTCTTTTTCTGCTACAACACTCTGTCTCCTTTTCTATCTAACCCCATAGCTTATAAGCTTCTAAAGTAGATAGCAAACTGTCTAGTTTATATTGTAATTTGTGTGTTGGGATCAAAACTAGGCAAATTAAGGCCCAATTAGTTTATGAGGCCCATTGCTATATGGGAAATAATATTATATGACTTTTAAATTCAGGGTGAGGCTGTAGGCCAGGGGTGGGGAATCTTTTTTGTGCTAAGAGCCATTTGGATATTTATACCATCCTTCAGGGGCCATATAAATTGAATGCTATCTGCGCCCATAAAATATATCCTGATACTAACACTGCTGTAAGGAAGCAATCTTTCATTGCATGCGTCTCAGCTATCGGTAGTGAACACTGCGTGCGTGTGATCACAGAGCAAAAATAAATTAATGGGCTGGCAGTCGTCACAATACAGCTGCGGACCCAAACACTGTGGTCCCCAGGAATCCGGTCAGAGGCCGGATAAAAGGTCATTGAGGGCCATAAATGGCAAGTGGGCCTGATGTTACCCACCCCTGCACTAAAGGATCTAGTGTAATCTATGGTGACACTTCTCCCTCAGGTTCATACACAGTAGAAATAGAGCTAGCACTACAAACTGAATTCCCCACAATTGTCATTTATGGCATCAAATGGATCACTTATAGAAGCACTCCCATGTATATATTTTTTTATTTAATGTGCATGTAATGTATTTAGAGTGTATTAATATACTCACCTACTCTGCTCTCTCCGGTCTCCAGCACTGTTCTTTTCCTCTTCTCAGTGACATCACCCCTCTGCAGACGCTCTGGGTTGCTCTGTGTGACCAAACAGTGGCTTTTACAATGTAAGTCTATGATGCGCCAGCAATAGGCTCCAAAGGCTTTGTTTGTAAAAGAGACTTCTGACTCATGCATAGAGCTTAGTGTGAGCCAACTAGTCGTGACGTCACTGCGAAGAGGAGCAGAACGGTGCAGGACACCAGAGAGAGCAGCAGTAGGTGAGTATATTAATGTAGTCACACTACATTACATATGCATATGCACATTTAATTAAAAAAATAGACATGGGAGTGCTTCATTAAGCTGGGCACGCACACGCTGATTTTTTTTTAAGACCATTACTCAGGGGAATATAGAAAGATCAGCACGCATGCTGGGCTGTTAGCACTGCGGCACAGCAGTGGTTTTAGTTGATGTCTCATTGACAGTTGTATCTACTTCAGAGAGCACTTTTATGTACTGTACTTAAAGGGATTGGCTGATACTTTTATATAGAGAACCTATCCCTAGGATAGAACTTCAGCATAGGATCAGTAGGGCTCTGACGCCTGGCACTCCCTAGTTCATCTGCGATCACCACTGACTAAAGCCAGATGTAAACTGTTTATGGAGAGAAGCACCACAGCTCTGTACACTATTTAGTGGCCCCTACCAAGTCCTTTAGATCAGCTCGTATTCTCATCAATTGCATTAAACTGTCAATTGGATTAAACTCATTGATGACCTATCCCATGGATGGATAGGTCATCAGTATAAAACTAGTGGACAAGCCCTTTATAGATATTTTCCAGATTTCCTATATATGTATGAATTTTTGTAAAGGTAGATCATTAATATGTGAGAGCCCAACATCTGACACCTGCACCAATCAGCTGTTTTCAGGTTAACAGCACATCTACATTTTGCCGCCGGTGCTGAAAAAAGCTGATGGGTGATACAGATCATAAATATCTTAAAGGGAATCTGTCAACATATGTTTAATATAATCTAAGAGCAGCATGATGTAGGGGCAGAGAAACTGATTCCAGTGATGTATCACTTAATAGTCTGCTTGATGCCATTTTGTTAAAAATCACCATTTTTTTCTGCTAGTGATCTATCAATTCTCTGAAATCTGAGCCCATTTCACTGATTGACATCTTTCTGTGTACACTGTATATTGACATAAAGCAGCCAGTGAGTGGTGGGGGCGGGGCTACACAGGAAAGGAGGACTACATGACACAAGACAACTAGTCCTGTAGTGATAATCCCCTGCTGAGAAAACACTGATTTTATTAAGATAACCCACAGCCCTGTAAGTGACACATCATTGGGATCAGAGTCTCTGCCCCTACATCATACTACTCTCAGTTTAAATAGCAAAAATATGCTGACTTATTCCCTTTAAGCCTGGAAAATCCCTTTCAGGGATTTCAGTGTGAGTGCATATTACTTATTAAACTGCATTTTAAGTTAAGTCCATGTCAAAAGATATGTTTAAGCAACATCAATTAAAGTGTGTAATCCTAAAATAACATTTATAGAATACTTCAAGGTTAAAATCTATCTATAATAAAAAAAATATGATGGTCTTCATCATGTCGCTATATTTCCTACTAACCACAGCTATCTCATCATTTCATATCTCTGAAGACTGAAATCCAAATAGGGATCAAATAATAATATCCAAAATAAACCAATTCTATAAGCAAAGATCATGTAATATCCTATGTATTAAAAAAAAAGAAAGTTTTACATCTAAATTAAAAATATTTTCCTACACGCCTCTTTGAAAACATTTCGAAGTCGATAGCATTGGTTGCCTCTCGAATACTTTTATCGACAGGCGTTAACATTATTAAGTACTTCAAAGGGCTTTCTTAATTAGACAGTAACCACTTTACTTTGAAACCAGTTAGATGTTTCTTTTTAACTTCTATGCTATTTTTATATTTTATGACCATAATCAGAGAGGTGGATGCTTCCCTTTGCGTCATATACATATTTCTATGAAGCAGCCAAGAAGTGCAGAGCAAACATGTTCTAATATGAAATATTTCCTTTTTTTTTTACTTTTTCACCATTTATTTTGTTTCAGAAAGATCAACAATATAGCATTGTGGTCAAATATTAGTAATCTTATCGAATCTTTGTATTTTTTTTTTAACTCTTGGCCTATGCGCTTTAACATGTTACTGCTTGTAAACTATCACCCACTACCGGTACCACGCTATCACGAGATGCGGAGTAGCCTGTACAATGCTTCAGGCTGAGCTGCTAAGTGAATAAATTGCTATTGACAATTTTTTTTACAAGATCATTTATCAGTAAATAGATTTGTGTTTATAGGGCATAACTTTTCCCCACTGGCTTTTGAGTAGGATTATTAGGTTTACTAGTTAAGAATCAAAAGCATAAGCCAACGACGTGTTTCTATGGTCAATAAACCACAGACTGATGGTCAGTAAATACTGGAAGTTACGAGCTAAACACCAGTTCCTAGCATTAAATACCGTACTATAAGAAACTAAAAGGCAATTAGATTTCTATTTCCTACTCGGAATGTATGAAATATGGATTTTGGGGGGGATAATGTTGGCAATGGGACACTTTAGATTCTTAGTCCTAAAGTACAGGCCAAAATTGAGAATTTTTGGAGGAATACTTTAAGTCAAAACTGAACAGCCTCCTTGTTTGCCTTCCTGTAGTTACATCACATACTTCTCTGGGTGCAAAACTTAAATTTCATTTAGTTTTATTTTTGCAAGGTGGGAGTAGTGGTTGTAGTTTCTTGACATCATAAATGGTCACCAATCTCTGTTTACACATGTAAATCAAATTTACTCAGACAGGCATACAACCTCTACAATAAAGGTGACTTTTCACAGATTAGATATTTTAAAAAAATGACAGTGAGAGTGATCAATGAGTGGAAAAAGCTGCCAGGATAGATGGTGAGTTCTCCTTCAATGGAAGTCTTCAAACAGAGGCTGGACAGACATCTGTCTGAGATGGTTTAGTGAATCCTGCATTGAGCAGGTGGTTGGACACGATGACCAAGGAGGTCCCTTCCAACTCTAACATTCTATGATGATTATTTTCCACTGTTTCAGCCTTATTGGCTTATATGAGGACCATCAATCAACTAGCATGTTTGGGGTTTTCTAATGTGTGCAGATACTCCTTCTAAATGTGCTAAGACACTATGGTGCTTGTCTGATAGCTCCTGATGAGTAAGGATAGGATCTTCACATCAGACAATGTTTTTACTTCTAGATCAGTTATACACAGGGCCCATGAAGGTGGAAAGCAATGATTACTTACAGAGCTTTATTTTGAAACTCATAGGGCCAATGTAAAATGTGTCATTTAGAGCTCTAGTCTTGTCAAATGCGACAAAAGCCTCCAATCCCTTGATGTGACGATGACTTCTGCCCTCCTGTAATTGCGACCCAAGATTGCTGAGGTCTAATCAATCCTTACTTTCTGAGGACAGCCAGAAAGAGTGACTGATTGTTTCATTTTGTGAGTTATTAGAAATCAAATCATTTAGGCACTTATTAATGAAAATCGATAGAACTATATAGAAGAGGTTTATCACATTCTTTTCGGCTGCCAGGGAGGAAATATTGACTGATGTTTCAAACACCTAATTGAAATTTGACAGCTAATTCCTACGTGGTAGGATCCATTCTTATACATTCCTATGTCAAACTTGTGAGGAATTAGTGAAAAGTCACATACTGTAATAAACACAGTGTTCACAAGTCCGGGAAATTCAGAATGGAAACTGCTCCCAGCAATTATTCTATATGCTTGTACTGTATCTATATCACTGCAATGTATAGAGAAAGCAATATGTTACATGACTCTGAGGCAAACGCATGAAGAATGTGATCCTGAACCAATTCACGGATATTGAACTAAAGAAAAAACTTCAGTGTAAAGAGGCAAATAAAAGAAGAAAAAAAACAAAGCCCAAGACTGACTGCTGTCAGCCATTCTTTCTCCAGGCAATGGATTTACTAAGGGCCAAGAAAAGGATGTTGTCATTGTGCACAATACAGCTAAAACACCAACACAGGAGATACGCCACAGCAAGCAACACTTCTACTCTACCTTACAAATCCTGCCATCCATTATATATGCAACTAAGATGGACTCTGTGGCCATCTCCCTTATGTTCAGTGAGCAGATCATTGTCCACAGGAATGCCAGCCCTGGAGGCTTCAACTCATGTTTTGTCCTGATTTCATGACAGAGATCATCCTGATAAGTTACTGAAAGGAGCAGCTACTTCCCTTAAGGAAGCAATGTGATTTAGAAAGGAAAAATAAAGATTTTAGATTAAAACCTTTGACACAAACAAAAACCATGAGGGCATTCATTCAGTAGCTTCAGTAGACATATGGCACCAAGGAAAATTAGGCACTAGCTGCCATGGAGTGGATTATCCAACATGGATCTGTTATCTGTCATATTACCCAGTCTGGATGATGTCTGTAGGTGACTTGAGTGGTGTCCTCCATGCAAGACAATTAGACACATGCCTACAGCAATACAACTCAGCAGGCAGTTTATACATTTTTTGAAGTCATTAAGGAGGCCATACACAGTAGAAGTTGATAGTTGAGCAATCATTGAACGAAGAACTGTGTGATGAACGATCATGTTATCACGGCAGCCATTCACATTGGCAATATATGTTCAATGACATTTGCGAAACTGGGAATGCTTGTTCATAGAAAGATTTTTTAGTCCTACTAACGGAGGAAGACTTCAAGCATGGCCGATTTTGTTCTTAAGGATTACAGTGTAATTGGCTAAAATGCTTTGTTTAATTTCACCCTACGAATGCTCATTATGGTTGAAATTACCCATTTTCCTCAACTTTGTTTAATGTGTAAGACCACCTTTAGGTTCACTGTTCGGCTTGAGAGATAAGGCTGGCTGGTAGAACACATTACTGAAAGTTATGGCACAAGTCCCCTAATTTTATATAGAAATTCTCCTGTACTGTAAACTTTATAGTCATTATTAGTTGTGGTTTTTTGGGGTGACCACAGGGTTCATACACAGTATGTGCAAAGGATTCACTCCCCATCCCTGGATGCCCCCAATTTGTGAAGAGTATACCTCCAGCGGCAGTGGTCCCAGAGATCTGCTCGGGCCAGGTGCAACATAAAATATGAGCACGTCTGTGCTGATTTATACACTAGTGAAGAATTTGCTAAAGCAGACTTAGAAAGTGGAGAACTTCCAAGGTCAAATCTTTAAAACACAAGCTTGCTTCTAGAAAATAGACTCGACAAATACAGAATATGCAGCTTTCTTGATGAGTAAAGAGGATTAGGAGAAGCTAGCCTCAGACTATCTCTGGGAACCCTTTGAGCATGTAAATCTGTCACTCGCTAAGCACTCTGAGGTAGGTATTTCCCAAAGTCCTTCTAGCACACGACATTCAGAATAAAGTGCTGTCATAAGTAAAGTCAGTTTTGGTATATAAACACATGGCAGATTTGCTGCTGCCCACTTCATCATCTGGATGGGGTCTACAGAAGTACTGAATTCATTTTTTCTACACACACAAATCGGCAGCTTGTGAACATAGGCTCACTATTATTATCATTACATAAAGATGTAACAGAGCTGAGTTTGTCATTTAGCACAGCTTACTGCCGATATTTGGGGATTTAAAACATAATTGCCGCTTTAATTTTTCTTTAATAAATCAATGGTACATGTGAAAATAAGCAACTTTGAAATATATCTTATCAGAAATATGTGCTTCTTTCCCTGCCAAAATTGATCAGTCTTTATGAAAAGTCTCAATTCGGGGGTAAAATCTGAATTCAGTAAAGACAGACTCTCCAGTTACTGATATAGGAGATGGCAGTTGGTGCTGATAAGATCTATGAAGATAGGAGGGGAAGGATGAAGGAGGAGCTGTGTCTAGAATTGAGACTTTTTATAATGACTGATCAATTCTGGAAGAGAAAGAAGCAGATTTCGATGACAAGATATGTTACAAAGTTGCTTATTTTCATGTGCACTATTGATTTATGAAATAAAAATGAAAACTATGGTTATACTTAATGAGACTCTCAGAGGGCATAAGCAATGCAATCCTTATGAGTAAAATGACTACATGTATACTAGTGATAGATGAGTCCGCTATAGCATATGTTAGGTGTTATAGGTTATCTACATTATTTACAATTACAATCACGAATGGGATCCCAAACACCAACAGCCAATTTGCTTTTTTTCTTTGGACATAATCCTAAATGGACAGGGAGCGCAAATATCACAACGTCTACCAGTCCAGGTTCATCTGTCAATGATTAATCTCCTTCAAGAACTTGTCTCAACATGGTTTTCTGCTGCCTTTAATAGTTCACACCGCTTAAAAGGAGGCATTATTACAGTGACGTAGGAAATGTTCTGATCATCCCGATAATGAGTGCGTATGAGGAATACAGATCTTCTATTTATTAAAGTATCAAATCAAGTTTTCCAAAAAACTAAAAACTTTAAAGTCTCCCAAACTTTTCATTGCTTTCTCTCCAGATGAACAACTCAGTTCTTAAACCATATTAGACCATGTTAGACCATATTAGACCATATTAGACCATGTTAGACTATATTAGACCATATTAGACCATGTTAGACCATATTAGACCATATTAGACCATGTTAGACCATATTAGACCGTTAGACCATGCTAGACCATATAAGACTATGTTAGACCATATTGGACCATGTTAGACCATGTTAGACCATGTTAGACCGTGTTAGACCGTTCATCTCATATAGAATTTGAATGACTATAAAACAGTTTTATGTCAGTTAATAATATTTATATCAGATCTAGAACACAGATAAGGTGACTTTAATTTCTAGCAGAAAATACTGTTACCACATTAGACTATACTAGACTATATTAGACCATATTACACCATGTTAGACCATATTGGACCATGTTAAACCATATTAGACCATGTTAGACCATGTTAGACCATATTAGACCATGCTAGACCATATTAGACCACATTAGACCGTTCATCTCATATAGAATTTGAATGACTATAAAACAGTTTTATGTCCGTTAATAATATTTATATCAGATCTAGAACACAGGTAAGGTGACTTTGATTTCTAGCAGAAAATACCGTTTCAAAGCTGTAATGGATACTAAGTCACCGGTGTCAGCTGCTCCCTAACCTACTCCATAAGAAATCATTAATACATGATGCAGCAATTCTCCCGCAGTGGAGGGAATTCCTTCTTCCCCAGATCTCATCTGTCATTTCAGCACTAGAGGGCAGGTTAGGAAAGCAGATGAAATGGTCTATCCAGCAGCAGCAGCACACTGTCACAGTAAGTGACCGGATAATCCCAGCAGCATGTGACAGCACAGTGATATCCTACACAGTACAGCATAGACTTATAATAATGATCTAACATCTATGGTATTGATTATTGGATCAAGGAGAATAAAGAAGCAAATGGCACTCACTTGGGTTTCCTTCAGTTTTCTCATTTTTCTCATTTTTCTTCCGATCCTTTTTACCTTTCTTGTTACCTTTGCCTTCCTTCTTTCTGCTCTCAGACATAGCGAGGGATTTAAGGCTTCTTAAGAGAATCAGTTGAGATCTATAATCCAGTGTGGTCTGGTATCTTGCCTGTGCCTAACCCAAGGATCTCACGCGTGACCCGAATACCCTTCCCTTATCCTCTGACTGTTTGACAGTCTCACACTGACATCAGCAGCAGCTCTTCTTCCTAAAGGATCTGGTGTAAATTAGCTCCAGAAGTAATTCTTACTATTACAAGCAAATCAGACCATAAGAGAATAAAAAAAAAATCCAGCAATCCTCCACAATCGAGTGTTCAAAAAATATAAAACGTTTATGTCCTGTCTTCTGATATTTAAAAAATAAGATTACATTGAAAAAGAGAAAACATGATAAAAATATAAAATATAATTATAACTCTACACAAAAGAAAAATAATACATAAACTATGTCCTGCTTGGTTTGTAGTCTTGCCAAAACTTGGAAGGTTTTCCTAAGTTTCCCTTGTCCCAAGTTTCTTCTGCCTTGCACTGGAGAAACTCTCTCATTCTGCAGGAGTTTATGTGTGTTAGTTAATAAAGTCACACTAACAGCCACACACCCACATCTAGGTGGAGCAAAAGCAGTGCAAGGACTGACCTGTAGAGGTCGCCACCAAGACTGGGAGAAGCTGGGAAAGTAGAGAAAAAAGAATAGAAGGCAGATGGATAGATAGATAGATATTTGTTGTAGAAATGGCTGCACTTTGTTTTGCAGTTGCAATTACAGTTTAGCAATATTGTAAGTTAAATATAAATAAGTAACTTAATAAATATATTTTTATGCTCTAGGTTTGGGCTTACGCTGCTATTATAGTAGCTGTATATGTAAAACATATATGCATATATACACCTCTATATATACACATACACGTTTCTATCTATCTATCTATCTATCCATATATACATGCAAGGCAAAGAAAGTAAAGGGCTGCCATGTAAATATAAATATATATATATATATATATATATATATATATATATATATATATATAGCAGCCCGTTACTTTCTTTGCCTTGCATGTATTTGTATATATTTATATATTACTGTATATACCTAGATACAAATATGTATATCTACACCTCTATATATGTACACCTCTATATATGTATATGTAAGCATAGCTACACAATTGACCCACATTCAATCACTGAGATCCACTGGGATCCACTAATGAGCAGATCAGTCAAGGGTTCTCTAAAAATGAACAAGGGTTGACTTATTGAACCAATCCGCGCTAATTTATCAGCAATAATTTTTGGAGCTATAGATGTTTTTTTAAACATTTTTTTCTACTGTCCTGTGAAATGTCAGATAAGGTACATTTACCTTGATTTCTTTTGTGTGACAGTCTACTTGAGCATAGATTGTATTTTGGGAAAAGTCATTTTACAGATGACGATTTTGGTAATTTATTATTATGATAGTCTGTGCTGTGTACTGTGCTATTTGTAGACTGGAGACAGACACATTCTTCTGTACTCGATGGTGGGCATGTATTATGGCTTGTGCATTAGTTTTCTGGCATCAAAAGTCACAAATTCTTCCACATACAATTTTTGAGCAAAAATTATGTGATTTTTTGTATTTTATACCACTTTCACAACTTTTGAGAAGTGAGTTATTTACTTTTGCATTATCCAGATGCAATTACAATTGAAGCCTTGACCGTCAGGGCGACGTCAGCAGCGTGATCAAATCAGCTGATCAAGTTGCTGATGTCACCTGCTGGCACCACAGAGGCTCACACAATGTTGGTGGTAGGTACTCCAGTAGAGCTGAAGACACCAAAGATTTATTGTAATAGGGAAGGGAAGGATTTGAGGATAAATTATGGGGAATGAATGAAGGGATGGATGGAGACATTAAAAGTGGAGCAAGGGGGATGGGTGCAGATGTAGTATGGGGCTTGAGTGGGGAAGGATGCAGATACAGTATTGTAAGTGAGTTGGGATTGAATGCAGGCACAGTATGGAGACTAAGGGTGGATGGGGCAGGCACACTATAGGGAGAAAGGGAGGATTGGTGCAGACACATTATAGGGAGCAAGGGAGCAAACACTGTATTGGATCGAGGGAGGGGGCAATACAGTAGGTGCAGATACAGTATGGGGAGTGAGGGGTGTGAAGGCGATGGGAGCAAACACAGTATTGGCAGCAAGATGGGGGAATAGGTGCTGACTCAGTATAGGTGCAAGGAGGAGGTTGCAAACACAATATGGGGAGCAAGGAGGGAATTGATGCAGGCTGATGATCACTGATAACAACTCTCAGCATCTCCTAACCATTGCTATTGATATATTGGGAGTTGTAAGCTAGTGTGATACAAATGTATATGGGTCTCACTTGACATTATAATTAATGTACCATGAACCGCTGGTGGTTCTGGTGATGTATTCATGTGCTGATCATGGTTCAGGTCATTTATTAATTTAATGATGGTTGTCCTGGTGATGTATTAATGTTAGTGTTGAGCGATACCTTTCGATACTCAAAGGTATCGGTATCAGATGGTATCGGCCGATATAAAAAAAATATCGGATATCGCCGATACCGATACCCGATACCAATGCAAGTCAATGGGACACAAGTATCGGAAGGTATCCTGGACGGTTCCCAGGGTCTGAAGGGATGGAAACTCTCCTTCATTCCCTGGGATCCATATTCATGTAAAAAATAATGAATTAAAATAAAAAATATGGATATACTCACCCCTACAGCGGACCCTGGACCTTACCGATGTAACCGGCACCCTCCGTTCCTAAGAATGAGCAGTGAAGGACCTTTGATGACGTCGCAGCTTGTGATTGGTCGCGTGACCGCTCATGTGACCGCTCACGCGACCAATCACAAGCCGCGACGTCATCGCAGGTCCTAAACTCACTGCATTCTTAGGAACGGAGGCTGCCAGTTACATTGGTAAGGTCCAGGGGCCGCCGGACGGGTGAATATATCCATATTTTTTATTTGTATTCTTTATTTTTTACATGAATATGGATCCCAGGGCCTGAAGGAGAGTCTCCTCTCCTACAGACCCTGGGAACCATACACTGGGAACTTCCGATTCCGATTTCCGATATCACAAAAATATCGGAACTCGGTATCGGAATTCCGATACAGCAAATATCGGCCGATACCCGATACTTGCGGTATCGGAATGCTCAACACTAATTAATGTACTAATTGTGGTCTTAATGATGTATTTACTAATGGTGGTCCTAGTGATGTATTCATGTGCTGGTATTGGTTTTGATGATGTATTCATGTACTGGTGTGGGTTCTAGTGATCTATTTCTGTACTACTAGTGATTCTAGTGATTTATTTCTGTATTGATGGTGATTCTGATCATGAGTTTCTGTATTGCTGATGATTCTGGTGATGTATTTCTGGACTAATGGTGGTTCTGGTGATGTATTCTTATGCTGTTATTGGTTCTGATCCCGTAATAATTCATAACTTGCACGATCACATGACATATGTCTACATTAGTAAAGTGTTGTCGTCTGACAAGTTAAGGGATAGTGCTTTTATTTTTGCCAGGAGCATTAAACGGGTTGTTGATTTTTGTGATGAATATCTGCACTTACTCTATGTGACTGCAAGCTTCTGAATTCTCACAGCGCACTGCACGTTCTCAGGTGTCGGTGGTAAGAGTGGAAGATCACAAAACCGCAAGAATGCAATTTACATACATGCAGTCACGTGCCATCATTTCATACGTGACCTCGCTCAATGAAAATTAATTGAGTGAAGTCGGACACATCTAGTCGGAATGTGGCCTGAAGTTTGTAAAAAGCATACTTGCGCTCACATGACCGTCCACTCCTGCCGCTGTCATGGGAGAATCCTAAAAGTGTTCAGTGCATGTGCTGTGAGAATTCAGAAGCCCGGTAGCATGCCAATTCTAACAGCATGTAATATACTTGCTGTCAGGATTCAGCTCTGCTTGCTAGTTCGAGCAGTTAATCACATGGTCACCTCACTCATATGTGATTATCATGCTTACGGTCATGTGACAACTAGCTTTTCTTATTGCTTCTCTCCATTTATCCTTCACAAAATATGAAAACAGCTCATAATTGTAAGTAAGGAAATCACATATGAATGAGCGCTCACATGATGACTTCACAAACCGCATGAAGAGGGGTGTGTGCACCAAACTGAATTATTTCCTTCAGGGGCCTTAAAACATAGATACACCTCTGTTATAACATAGCATCCTTTGGAAAAAAAATTGGGAGGAGTCAAACCATTATATTTTCAGGTAAGGTTTTTCCTTAAAAAAACAAACATGAAGAAGAAAAACATTGAGATTTATGTTTTTTTTGCTTGAACTCTCCCTGTTGCTTTTAATGTTGTGGTTAGTCTGGTCAGGAACCAACATTCTATTGGTGCAAACAGGGCAGCTTCACAGGGGCCGAGAGGTAAGGGGGCCCATTTCTACAACCAAAGCAAGTGGAATAGTGCATTATAACAAGGTATTGGACTGCAAGAGGCCCATATATTGTCCTTGCACAGGGGCCATCTTCTGTCTGTGTCTGCCCATGGGTCTGGTATTTAATAATCTGCACAAACTCTGGAGCCTTTTTACTTCTTTCATTAAAGGGGTTCCATGAACTTACTAACTTACTGAAGGCTTATTACTTTTATTTGCAATTACTTTATGATAGTTGGGATCCTTCTTTTGGGACACTGACCTCGGTCCCCAATTTACTCACTCTGCACGGTAACTGCAGCACATCTTAATTTGGAAAAGCATTAAAGAAGCAGCAGTTCTGGGAGCCTGTTATTCTAGGGATCAGTGGGGTTCCAGAAATCAAGCGTCAACAATCATAACGTAATGGCATATCCTAGCTCTGACTGTGGAAGTCTCAGCTGGAATAAGCTCACATTCAGAAAACCTGTCAAATAGTCCAAAACTATGGAAAACCCCTTTTAAATGCCTGGAAAAATGTTATCTCCCTAATTCCAGGTTTAACGGAAGTGAGAAGATTATAGCTTATGATATGCCACTCTGAGGTTATATAGCATTTTTATGGACTTTTTTCTAATGGCAGAAATTTCAATAGTGACACCTGCAGGCAAAATTAAATAATGCACCCGAAAACCATGCTTTATTTCCAAATTCTGCCTTCACATCTGAAAATCACCTTCATATTCATGAAAATGAGGTCACTTGCAATTAATTGCAAATGTATTCTTTTTAGACCATCCTTTGCGCATCGCTGCAAATGCTATTAACCCTGAATATATAAAAATGCAATAAAAACATATGAGAAATGTGGCAAGTTGATCCACTGACTACCATTTAGCTATATTTCCTCTGATTAAACACTTGTTTATTATAGATCCATTTGCATCCAGATGCAGGTGGTGTGATGTATTAAGCGCTAGCTATATTGTTCATCTGCTATACAAAATATAACCCTGATGTACCACCGAGGCGTCCTACTGTGTTTTCATTAGCCTTTTATACCCATGTATATGGCACCAGCTGCAAATGCGTATTTGTTCTGTTTCACAGTGCCCTGTGTTCAAATATGTCCTTGAATTTCAGGGACATCCCTGGTTTACATCCAACTCATAATTGTCTTGTTTAATATAATATGTGTCATCACACAGACAAAAGGTATAAGCACATCTGATCAGCAACCAGAAATGAAATGTTATTGCCTGTAGTTTATTTAACCATTAAAATGTACCGTCATTTATCATAACCATCCATTCAACCTGCCAAAACCTGACATAAAACATTGGAGTATTTTGGAATCTCAGCTGAATAACTGTGACACAGATAAGATACTTTAATGGAAAATTCCGAGAAATTATGTCATTGCTTGCCTTCTTCAAGCATATTGAAGACTAATATTTAACTATTAGCAGTTTGATCATCACAAGATGTCTTCATGTATCCTTAAGATATTTTCTTAAAGTTCAATTCATACTTGGAGTTTTTTATGATTATATTGTTATTAGGGATGAGCGGAACCATGGAAGTCCAGGTTCTGGTACTGGACCCGAACTTTAGTTCAAAGTCCAGTTCGGGTACCAAAACTTGAACCCAAACCTGAAACCCACTGAAAACAATGGAGACCCAAACGTTGGATCTGGGGAAAAAAAATATCTCTCTCGTCTACGGACTGTCGAATATTAACACGGACTCCTCCCGGAAGTCTGTGTTCGGAGTTTAGCACCGGACACAAAAGTTCGGAGTTCATACCAAACATAAAGTTTGGGTTCGCTAATTTCTAATAGTCATTTAAAAAGACATATTAAAAAAACTAAAAATACAAATATACTGGTAAAATTTACTGAAAGGGGATACAGCAAAAAAATATTTAGAAACAATAAAGGGGGAGTTTTAACATACTGAAAGGGAAACTGGGGAACTGAAAAGAATAATAGAAAATCCTATACATTGGAGATGATATGAAAATTCCCTTCTTCACCCAATACACGAAAGACTGCAGATACTTGAAACGCATAATCCATAACTTTTGGCCACTCTTATGAGATGATAAAATAGTGGGAGAACTCATCCCAAAATAACCAGAAACCCTGGCACACTTCATAGCACCAATAACAGTAAAATTCCACCACAAATAAAGAAGAGAAATAAGGTGGAAAATCCAGGTTTTTTTCTGTGTAAAAAATGTATTATGCCCAGGCAGTTGCACAAAAAAACGTAAGTAAGAGCAATGTGTACTCTTTCACAAGAATGGGGGAGACATGTGATTTAAAAGACCACTTATCCTGCTACAGTAAGGGAGTGATTTATTGTATTAAGTGCCCCTGTGACAAATTATATATATGCCTTACAAAGCATGCATCGCGCATCAGACTAACGGAGCATGCTTATAATAAAAAAAACAATTTCCGGACCATCCTCTATATAGACAAAAAGAAGTCCATTACGGAGATAGAAAAGACAGCTTTTTGGGGTGGAATGAAAGGGTTGAACAACACTGGGGAGGGGGTA
Source organism: Ranitomeya variabilis (assembly GCF_051348905.1). Lineage (NCBI taxonomy): Eukaryota > Metazoa > Chordata > Amphibia > Anura > Dendrobatidae > Ranitomeya > Ranitomeya variabilis. Next base: position 804,977,750 of record NC_135232.1, on the reverse strand, counting down.
ATTACTTACTCACAATGTCCAGAATAAAAAGTATATGGAGATATCAGTTGAACACATTAAAGCCTATAGGATTAGCGCTATTTGCATTTATGGATTAAATTGTGGAAAATATGTGAGGTACTACTGATATATTTCACAATTACTTCTAGCAGAATCTACCTATATAAGTCCAACAAATCCATAGGAGCGACAACCCCCGATGAGGACACTGCCTTTGAAATGCGTTAGAGTTAGCCTTTTGGATTTCGGAGTGACGTCGCCCTGAGTAGGCGGACTTTGTTACACCTGCTATGGTGACTGTGTGCGCGTGCTGGCAGCCAGAGTGCTGCACAGACAATTTGCGCACCTATCCTTGAACTACGAATGCTCAGCATCCACATGTGACAGCCGAAACACATGCAGGGATTCCCTGTTGGTTAGGCAATCCCTGCATGCGATTGAACAGCCGCGAGACATTCAGCTGTGGCAAATCAAACAGTATTTGAGCACGCCAAAGATACTCTATTAGCACATGAGCGTGCTAGGATAACACCTTATTCAAGCACGATCGATCATCATTACCAATCATAACATTAAAACCAAATATTGTGTAGGTCACCTTTGTGTCAGTGTAAAAACTGAAAGCATGGACTATACAAAACCTCTGAGGATAAACTATGGTATTTGGCACCATGATGTTTAAAGCAGATTCTTTAAAGTGCTTGGTTAAAATAAATTATCACTTCTGTAGAGGATAGGAGATAAGTTGTTAATTGCTGGAGGTCCTACAGCTGAAAGAATGGAGAACTTTTATTCCCATTAGAATGAAGTGGCAGTACATACTGGACATTGCTCCATTAAGTCCCTTCTGGGCTGTCGAGCGCAGCACTCAGCTTTTTCCAGCAGTCCCATAGAAAATGAATGGATCGGCAATCTGGCATCAATCTGCTACTCCATTTTGTAATGGGGATAAAATTTCCCCTTTGGGAATCAAATTCCTTGCTCTGCTAATCAGTGTGGGTACCAGCAATGAGACACCCATAACTTGTTTTCCCAGGAAAACCTTTCCAAGTCCTCAAGCCATTCCAGAACAGTTTTGGAGTTTTTATTATCCTGCTAAAAGACGGAATATCCTTAATATACTGTATGTGGGGTATTTGGTCTACAACAGTCTTTAGGCTGGTTGCTATAAATGAGTCCCATGCACCAATTGGTTGTCCATGCACATTTGGTGCAACCCTTCATAAGGTTGTAGCAATCCAGAGAAATCCAGAAGCCATGGCACCAGATGTCCTCCTTTTGGTGACTTTATTAGTGCAGAAAAAGGACAGCTTTTTGACCATGCAGGGCAATTATCAAGCCATAGAAATTGCATATCTCTTTTTTTCGATGGCTTGATAAAGGCATTGTGCAGTCAAAACGTTCTAATTTTTCTGCACTAACAAAGTTACCAAAAGGAGGATGTCTGGTGCCATGGTTCCTGGATTTCAATGTTAGGTTGGTGTTACATGTCAAAGTAAAATCCACTTGAATGTCATAACCCAAATTTTTACCAGTAAGGGAGTGACACAATGCATTTAGGTCACACATCAGTGGCCCATTCACTTTCATGTGGCAGATAGAGTCACTTTGTGCTCTGTCTGTCCTCCATTTCTGCCTCTTGTGCGAACGATGCCTTCGTTGTTGTTTATTTGGTTTGTTTAACAAAATTAAAAAAACGAAATAAAAAGTGATCAAAAATTATATGTATTCCAAAATGGTACCTATGAAAATTCCATCTCTTTACTAAAAAAACAAATTTTCATACAGTTCAGAATATGATGATAATTCTTTTTAAGTGAATTTCTTGAGTAAAAGTAGTAAAACTGACACGTTGTGCACACAGTCCAATATGTGGACAACATGGTACGGAGAAGGAGAAGCTGAAAAGAATGATACACAGTTCTGGGGAAAAGAATCGATAAATCCTACATTTTGGTTATTGAAATCCCTGGCTTTGTATGTATATGAGTGTAACACCCCAGGTAACCGGTTGTTACAGTGGTATTGTCTTTCTCATGGGGAGGGTGATGCCATGCATGGAAGTGAGGAAGGATCTCTTTAACAGGTAATCAGCACATACAACACTGTTCTGACTCCAGGCCAGAAGGGGGAGCTCTGAACCTGGTTTCAGAGGAGCTTCCCTAGATATATATATATATATATATATATATATATATATATATATATATATATATATATATATTCTGGCTGGAGGAGGAATTAGGTCAGTCTGTGAGAGAAGTCTGTGAGGAGGCAGTCTGTCAGAGGGACAGAGGAGAGAGGAAACAGATGGAGAGATTCTGAGAGAGGAAAGCAGGGGCCGTGCAGACGAGTGATTCTGCAGCTCCTGGGAAAGGGAAGAGAAAAGCAGAGCAGTCTGTAGGAGACTGACAGGGAAGAGAAGCAAAGGAAAGTAAAGAGCTGTGACTGAACTTCCTCCACACTGAAGCGCAGAATTCCGGTAGCCGGTAGACCGAGGTTGTGGGGGTAACTCTATGCCCCACGGCAGAAACCGGGGGACAGGAGATTGTAGGTCGCCTGTCCACCATTAACACCCAAAGGAACAGTAACAGATAGAGCCCAGAGTCATCCTGAGAGACCCTGTAAAAAGTCTCGAGTTACCAGCCATGCGGGTAGTGTCCTATCAGCAAGGGGGACAGAGAGAACGTGAGGACCTTGTGTGAGGCCTAAGGCAGCAAGGGACAGCGCAGAAGTGAAGGCTTCCATCCACACCTGGCAAGGGGGATTCCTGAGTCATTACCAAGCTGGCCAGACCGTACCAGTACCTGTGATCTGGTGCCCTGGACTGTGGCTGCCTTACACCAGTAAAGAGGTAAAGAGACTGCAACCCTGTGTCCTCTGTTTCTTACTACACCAGCTTTATCTACTACACTGGGAGCCCTGGGGACCCAGCTTCACCTGTGGGAAGCCATACCATCCAAGCTGCCATAACATCACCCCAATGGACCCCTTTAAGCAGCGTCGGTCATCCCTGACCGAATACCACAGGTGGCGTCACGAACATTCTTATTCCTAAAAACCCCTTTAAAGACTTTTCCTTTAATTTGGGTGCCCAGGACCACGGACCACCGCTTTAATGACGACCGGACCTGGTACCGAGTAGCCCTAGGCCTTGGCAGGGCACTCCATGAGTCTGCTGTTTGGTGCTACTCAGTGATTGACCGCTATCTCTGCATGAATAGTTTATAGATTTAGTATTGACAGAATCACATTGAACCGCAGAATAAAAATATCATGTCCAATATATTAATTGGTGAAAAAATGCCTAAAATCATGAATTGTTGTTTTTTATACATTCCTCCTATTAAAAAGTAATTAACCATGTAAAAAGTAAGCTCTCACACGGCTCAGTTAACAGAAAATTGCAAAACTTATGGTCCTCATGCTATGGCTCCATAAAACCAAATGATTTTATAAACAGTGCATTTATTGAACAAAAGTAATACAAATAAATTAAAATTGGGGATTGCCTTAATTTTTTTGACCCACAGAATTTTAAGTTTACTTGTGCAGCATGTAAGCAGTGGCAATAATGTTTTTTGTAACAAATGTTAGTCAATAAGTTATCTGTATTCCAAAATGGTGCAGCTGAAAAATACAACTCATGCAACCCTCATACAACTATATTAACAGAAAAAAATGGTTTCTGAAATGCAAAGGAAAAATAAATTAAAAAAAAGCATTAGGACATTATGGCCAAAATAGGCCAGGTTTCTGAGGGGTTAACGGTTGGCATATGTAGGCAGCAGCATTCTAAGACATATTGGCTCTAATGATGTTGCTTTACTCAATTTGTCCTACTAAAGAAAGACTTTTTATACCTAAAATTGATTGGATTATAAAGCCTGTTGTATAGTCAATAAAAATGGAGTGCTATACTGAGAAAAAAAGAGAAAAAAAGCTACACTGTGCTATGAAAGTTGCATGGCAACCAATAGAACTACAGATAAAATTAAATTGAAGACACTCAAGAAAGTGCACTCCTGTACAAAATGCCTGCTACAAAAAATTATTTTCTTGTCAATTTTTCCATTTATTTTATTATTTTTATTTCTTTCCCAAAAATTCTGAGACATTCATTTTGGCGACTATTCTTACTTTAGACCTGCTGACTAATTTTAACTTTTCAAGGTGCATTAGTTTTATGAAATTTTTTTGATTGACGTTAATGCACTACATTAAAATCAACAGTCTTGTCAGCCCTTGAATTGTCTCTATTAATACATCAGCTAAATGGTTTCCAATTCTGTTAAAATGGAGATTCTCCAGTGAAGAAAAAAAACAACTAAAGACTGAAACTACACTCCTCAAGACTGAAATGGCAACACCAAGAAAAAAAAAGTCATGGAGTTATGGAAATCACAAGATGGATGGACATGTAAGGGTATGTTTCCACGTTCAGGAAACGCTGCTTGTTTGACGCTGCGCAGCGCTGCAGCGTCAAACAAGCAGCGTCCAGATGTTCCTGCATAGTGGAGGGGATTTTATGAAATCCCGTCTCCACTATGCGTGGAAACCCGCACGCGGCGGCCCTGCGACTACGGACATGCTGCGCGTCTTTTCAGATCGCAGCATGTCCGTACACCTTGCGGGGACGCAGCGTCCCCGCAAGGCATATCACAGGGCCCTATGGGAGCGAGCGATCATCCCGGATGTGAAGAGTTAACACATCCGGCATGATCGCGTCCCATTAAGGGGGCGGGGCTTAGCGCCGAGCGGCTTCGCCGCTGCGGCGATACCGCCGCCCCTCCGGACCGTGGAAACATACCCTTAGGGTATGTATCCACGTTCAGGATTGCATCAGGATTTGGTCAGGATTTTTCATCAGTATTTGTAAGCCAAAACCAGGAGTGGAACAATTAGAGGAAAAGTATAATAGAAACATATGCTCCACTTTTGCATTTATCACCCACTCCTGGTTTTGGCTTACAAATACTGATGAAAAATCCTGACCAAATCCTGATGCAATCCTGAACGTTGGCACATACCCTTAGGGTATGTGTCCACGTTCAGGATAGCTTCAGGATTTGGTCAGGATTTTATGCAGGTAAAATCCAGACCAAATCTGCACCTGAGGTCACTGGCAGGTCACCTGCGTTGTCCTTGAGTTTTTTCTGCAATGTAAGAACATGCTGCGTTCTTAAAAGACGCGACGCATGTGAGTTTTCTCGGGTGTGCCGCATGCGTCTTTTACTGCATAGTGGAAACGGGATTTCATGAAATCCCCTCCATTATGCTGTAACATCTGGACGCTGCTTTTTTTATGCATGCTGCTGAATGCTGCGTCAAAAACGCAGCGTTTCCTGAACGTGGACACATACCCTAAGTGATATGAAAATTATGAAAACGTGAAAAATGTTCAAAACATCTCAATTTATTCACTATCTACACGCACTTACATGCCTTGACTGCTATCAATGAGATTATTAATAGTTGTATGCATTTGGGCATGCAAGATCTGCTGCTGGCAGCTCCCTTTGCAATTGCTGACGAATGATGTCCCAGATGCGCTAAAGGGTAAACAAGTCCAGAGACGCTACAGACCACGCCAATAACTTTAAGTCACGCAGTTTGCTCACAGTAGCACAAGCAACATGCTGCCTGGAGTTGTTGAGATGATAAATTACTCCAGGGACACTATGGAGAAATGGTTGTGTAGCGCCCCCACTGCCGCAGGGCCGAGGGGTACCCGGTACCGGGCCTCTGAGTCTCTGCTCTGGGGTTGTCACGGTGGCTAGGCCCGGTCCGTGACCCTGCTGAGGGGCGTACAGTAAATGATATGATGGATGTGGATTGTGGTGGTGGTAGTGGTGCGGTGCAGTAAATAACGAGGACACCAGGTTGCAGTCTCTTTACCTCTTTACTGAAGGTCTCTGGGTCCTCAGTCCGGAATACGGTTCGCCAGGCTGCGCAAGTCCGGCCGGTCCGATGGCACCTCCAGAGTTCTCCTTACAGGTGGAAATCTGTGCCTTCCTGCTAGCGCTATGTGTTGTGGTCCTCCCCTGCTGTGCTTACGGGATAGTCCCCACAACTGTTGTGTCTGTTTCTCGTGTTCCCTCACAACTCGATTAGATGATCTTCTGCTAATCTTCCGTCCCTCCCTGATGTTACGGTTAGGACGGCACCCGTATGACGGGTAGGCTCGGAGCTCATCCGGGACCCTAGAGTCGCCCCTCTCCACAAGTTGCCCCCTATGTCTTCGTAGGTGATTTAGGTGAGACAGCCCGCCTATGACTGACTGTCCTGCCGTTGGTTTGAAGTATTGCTTGAAGCTAGATTTATGAATACTTCCTCAGCGTTCCGGCCGCCGGTTGTGCGCCTCAGTAGAATGTTGCCTCGGTCTCACAGCACGACTCCTATTGGTATTCTCCTTGTTGCTTTGATCTCGTTTCTCACTCAGCACAATCTATCTCGCTTCTAATCCTTCCTTGGGCACCGCCGCTATACTGAGCAGGCACGGTCCCGTTACGTTCTCTCAAGTTGCCAGGCCTCTGTCAGGATCCCACCCCTGACAGGGACCCTACCGAATCTTCCCCCACAACACCCTCCGCCACAAGGTGTTGCCTGGTTCCAACCCAGTCAGCTTTCTCTCTAACTTCCTGCCTGACCCCCAGTTTTACCAGTATGTGAGGAGTGGCCTAATGAATAGAACCCTTAGCTCCCCCTGGAGGCCCGGCTGTGAAATGTATTGGTGTCTGTGATACCTGGTCAGATGAACTCCTTCAGTGCCATCAGACGTACCATAGCTCCCCTTAGTGGCGGAGCCACAGTACTGCAACGACCAGGACTCTGGGGCGCTGCACTCCCCCCGGTTAAATCCAGTACTCCTGGACTGGGAAGAAAACAACAATACAGGTTAGCAAAAAGACATACAATTTTGAAAATGCAATAACAATAAGTAAGCTTGAACAGAGCTTCCCTTTATGGGAGGTGAGGACACTTGAACGTTACAAACATGGTTAAACATTATAAATTACAGGCTATAAACAACTCCTGTTACCCAACCGGGTATTCTACTCAGTGCAAACTTTTAAATAATAAGTTAGCATTGTCCTTAAGGACGTACACTTCCTATCCACTAAAGACTTTACTTATAAAACATTATGAAACTGACTTCTTCTTCAAGGGCGTACAGACTAAACACACTAAAGAATTATTCTGAACATTATAATATTAATTAACTCTTTCTCTTTCATTCTCCTTCGTTGAATCTGCAGGACCGCCTGTCCTAACTGCTCCAGGCCTGCTGCCTCTCCTTTCTTTACAGGACCGCCCCTTTCAGCCCGGGCCTACTGCCTTTTCAACTACTATACACAGTATAGAACATAACATTTACTTTCAGTTTGAAATCGCTGAGCCATCCCTACATGGCTCCTAAGAGGACTCACTGACTAACCCGTACGGGTTCACTTTCTGTCCTCATTTTTCTTTCAACGTTATCACACATTTCTTACAATCAACTAGTTGGATACATATAACTTTTACATGTATGCATCATCATCACTTTCTTTTTGTCAAAACATTATTGCTATCTATCTGTCTTAAAGCAATACCATTCTTTAAGTGCAACAAGTGAACATCCCCTTTAAGAGGGGATCCAGTCTGTATGAGGTAGCACATCTTCTCAAGCTACCAGTCCGTACTCAGCAAAGGCTCCGGTGCGGTATCTTCGCAAAGAGTCCTTCTTTAAGTAAAACCAGTAGGGAGCACCTTTAAGAAGGTGCAAACTATTTACAAGCAGTTTGTATCATGCACTGTTCATGATTGCGGCAGTTCTTGATAACAAAGAAGAAAATAGAAAATAACCAAAAAGCAGTAGGGATCCCGGGTCAACAAAGGGATCCCTTTAAGAGTTAACCCTAAACGGGTTTAGCAGCAAAACAGTAGAACAGTAACTATTTACATTTGCAGTGCATTAATATCTTACTCTTGTGGTGCAGAAGGTGGTTTCCTTCCGGGCCTCACCAGACCAACGGACCGCGCTGCCGATCCAAGGAGCGGTTCCTGCCCCAGCAATGACAGGATCCCTCGCCGTGATGCTCTTCTCACTGATGGGCCGGCACGCCCCCAAGGTACGTGGTGGGTCCGGGTTCCTCGCTGCTCCGCAGGGACAGGTTCCGTTGCCTTTTCAGCAGGAGGTTCATCTTCTGATGTTCTGGCAGTGGCCTGGAGTGCGACGCACCGCTGGATGCCCCGAGCTATCCAGCCAGCTTCACCTGTTTCCCTCCTCCACCTGGTGTAGGTTACAGCGTCACCTGGCTCCAGGTCACGAGCGAACCTTCCCCCGCAGGGCTCTACTTCCTCCCGGTCTACAAGGACCTGTAGCGGCTCCCCAATCTCCTGTATAACTCCCCTTCCGTGTCGGGAGTTAAAGGACACCACTACACCCCAGTGTGACGGCGGGGTTTCTTCCACGCTGGTCAGGTCAATCTGGGCTGCAGGCTGGGGCCGGCTCCGCCACGCCGTCATCAAGCGCCGCAGGTGTTCGGCCTCTGGCAAGATCCTCATGCCCTGTGTCTGCAGCATACCTTCAGCCGCGGCCGGGTTGGGAGGAGCAGGGGACACCGGGGACAGGCGGACCTCCGTGGGCTGGCCCAGCTGAGCGAGCACGCGGGCATCAGCCTCCAAGCGGCGTGCTATCTGTCGGGCCTCGGCTGTGGCCACACACTCCTCAGACATCCGCCAGTTAGGTCGACCCATCGGTGGTTCCGTGAGGGCCAGTCCCCGCAACGATGGCGTCTCCGAGGCTGTGTCCGGTGATGCGGCTCCATGCCGAGTCAGGTTATCCCCACGCGGTGCTCCCGGCGTCGCCATCTTTATCTCCTCCCCAGCGTCTTCTTCCCGCGGTCTCTTTCGTGGGCGGCCCCGTCTCCATGGTCTCCACCCTCCAAACAGGATCAGGAGGCGGACCTCGGCTGTTGACGGACACGTCCTCAGGACACAGAAATATTTAGACTGGGCGGCCATCGTCCTTCGCGCTCTTCAGCTTGTCTACGCCCACTCCACGCCCCTCTTCTTCTCCTGCGCTCTCCTCAGCGCTGTAATGGCGGCGGATTTGGCGGGGACTTTTGGCGGCAAGTGGCAATCCACAGTCTTTGCAATAAAGTACAGTCCAAGCACAGTAAATCACAGTTCCAAGGCACACATGACCCGATTCCTCAGGCTTAAGTAGATCCTGTTCGTGACGCCAAGTTGTAGCGCCCCCACTGCCGCAGGGCCGAGGGGTACCCGGTACCGGGCCTCTGAGTCTCTGCTCTGGGGTTGTCACGGTGGCTAGGCCCAGTCCGTGACCCTGCTGAGGGGCGTACAGTAAATGATATGATGGATGTGGATTGTGGTGGTGGTAGTGGTGCGGTGCAGTAAATAACGAGGACACCAGGTTGCAGTCTCTTTACCTCTTTACTGAAGGTCTCTGGGTCCTCAGTCCGGAATACGGTTCGCCAGGCTGCGCAAGTCCGGCCGGTCCGATGGCACCTCCAGAGTTCTCCTTACAGGTGGAAATCTGTGCCTTCCTGCTAGCGCTATGTGTTGTGGTCCTCCCCTGCTGTGCTTACGGGATAGTCCCCACAACTGTTGTGTCTGTTTCTCGTGTTCCCTCACAACTCGATTAGATGATCTTCTGTTAATCTTCCGTCCCTCCCTGATGTTACGGTTAGGACGGCACCCGTATGACGGGTAGGCTCGGAGCTCTTCCGGGACCCTAGAGTCGCCCCTCTCCACAAGTTGCCCCCTATGTCTTCGTAGGTGATTTAGGTGAGACAGCCCGCCTATGACTGACTGTCCTGCCGTTGGTTTGAAGTATTGCTTGAAGCTAGATTTATGAATACTTCCTCGGCGTTCCGGCCGCCGGTTGTGCGCCTCAGTAGAATGTTGCCTCGGTCTCACAGCACGACTCCTACTGGTATTCTCCTTGTTGCTTTGATCTTGTTTCTCACTCAGCACAATCTATCTCGCTTCTAATCCTTCCTTGGGCACCGCCGCTATACTGAGCAGGCACAGTCCCGTTACATTCTCTCAAGTTGCCAGGCCTCTGTCAGGATCCCACCCCTGACAGGGACCCTACCGAATCTTCCCCCACAACACCCTCCGCCACAAGGTGTTGCCTGGTTCCAACCCAGTCAGCTTTCTCTCTAACTTCCTGCCTGACCCCCAGTTTTACCAGTATGTGAGGAGTGGCCTAATGAATAGAACCCTTAGCTCCCCCTGGAGGCCCGGCTGTGAAATGTATTGGTGTCTGTGATACCTGGTCAGATGAACTCCTTCAGTGCCATCAGACGTACCATAGCTCCCCTTAGTGGCGGAGCCACAGTACTGCAACGACCAGGACTCTGGGGCGCTGCAGTTGCATGATTGGTTCCTTGAACAAATCAATGAATACTGTTAGTGTACCTGGAATAAACACTACAGGGGTCCAAGTACTGTAAATTATGTCACCCCACACCCTAGTCCTGAGAGAAGGACTGGTGTTACGTTCTCTTGTGAAGGCTTCTTCATTGACCTCACACCATCATGCTCAAAGGCTATTATGGTGCTGAGCAAGATGGTAATGGAGGATTAAATGAAGGTCTTTCCCCTTCAGCAATGAGTCCAACTTTTGTCTTGAACCCAATAATAGTGGGAGTTTGGTCTAGGAGAGTAAGTGTGCAATGAAGAGGCCTTCACAAAGGAATATTCCACTTGCCCTACTCCCAAAATTATGGTGAGGGGTGGCATAATGTATGGTAACCGGACCCCTCTAGTCTTCATGCCATTTGCACTAGCAGTTACACTAGCATTAATAACCTCATTGATAGGATGCTAAGGCTGCCGTCACACTAGCAGTATTTGGTCAGTATTTTACATCAGTATTTGTAAGCCAAAACCAGGAGTGGGTGATAAATGCAAAAGTGGAGCATATGTTTCTATTATACTTTTCCTCTAATTGTTCCACTCCTGGTTTTGGCTTACAGATACTGATGTAAAATACTGACCAAATACTGCTAGTGTGACGGCAGCCTAAGACATGTACAGTAAGTGTACATATTTCTGTGTGTGGCGCTCAATTGAGATGTTTTGAAAATTTGTCTCCATTTTTTCATCAAATGCATATCATTAATGTTTATTGATCCAGCAATTTCCATAATTCTGTGTTGAGGAATATATAAAGAAATAATGACATTACCTAAAACATAACCGCTGAAAACAATCTGTACTCTCTACAAGGGGATGTCATGTGCTGTGTATACTTCAGCCAAGACTTCATGATGGGTAGGGGTATTGTGATACTAGTCACGGGGTCCAAGGCAGAGTGGTCAATGGGGTCCAAGGTCAAAAGCCCGGAGGGTACGATATAGACAAAGGGATGAGACAAACGGGACAGTTGGGGGAAAACTCCAGGGTCTGGTAACTAAGGTCAAATTATGTCAAAGTCAAAAGAGGTTCTACAAACGGGTTGTCAAAAGACAAATCCAAGATCTGGCAACAAAAGATCAAAATATCAGAATATAGAGTAAACACACTGCTGAGCTGATGCTACAATTGTCAATGACCTATCATTACCAGCCAGTTAAATAGCCTGTCAATTATCAGGAAAGGAAAACACCTGGGGAAACCCAAACACAACACTTGGAGCCCAACATGCCCCTGCTATCCATAAGGCGGCTGAGCTGTCACTCACAGCATTGACTGCCCGACATGCCCCTGCTATCCGTAGGGCAGCTTAGCTGTCGCTCACAGCAATGACAGCCCGACCCACCCCTGCTATCTAGCGGTCGGCTTCACTGTCACTCACAGAACTGACAGCCTGACATGCCCCAGCTATTCATAGGAGAGCTGAGTTGTCGCTCACAGCACTGACAGTCCACCTCGCCCCTGCTACTTATAGGGTGGCTGAGTTGTCACTCACAGCACTGACAGTCTGACATGCCCCTGCTATTCATAGGATGGTTGAGCTGTCGCTCACAGCACTGACAGCCTGACATGCCCCTGCTATTCATAGGGTGGCTGAGCTGTCACTCACAGTATTTCTAGGACAAAGCTAGTGGCAGGATCGAGACAGGTATCTTCATTTGCTGCCATTTATCTTCTAGTTGTCATGAAATTATTAGCTTACTGGATACAGCGTTAGGCTTTGTTTGTGTCCCCTGACTGAATACTATATACAGCCCAAAAACAATACTATCATGTAATGCCAAATAACAATGCTAAAATTCACCAAAAAAACATTGCCAGATAGGTGCCCTGATAATCTAACATCGAATAAAAATGTAATATAGCTTTATATTTTCCATTTACTTTTCCAAAGCTTTTTAAGGAGTGAACTGTAGGAACATTACTAATAATTCTTGGTTAATTTTTATCTGCTGTTAATTGGCATTACTTAGCTGTTTTTAGGTAAGTACCATAGTATGACAAATCCTTAAACTTCCATCACATTCTTTAAATGCGCAGCAGACCTCTGCTAGACTTTTCCACCAATATTTACACTACAGCTCTCCTTGTAAACACAAGCTCTGCAAATACACTACTGTTCCAAATTTTGGGGTCACCCAGACAATTTTTTCTTTTCCATGAAAACTCAGACTTTTATTAATCAAATGAGTTGCCAAATGAATTGAAAATTTATTCCAGACATTGACAAGGTTCGAAAAAAAGATTTCTATTTGAAATAATAATTTTCTCCTTCAAGCTTTGCGTTAATCAAAGAATGCTCCCTTTGCAGCAATTACAGCATTGCAGACCTTTGACATTCTAGCAGTTAATTTGCTGAGGTAATCTGGAGAAATTTCACCCCATGCTTCCAGAAGCCCCTCCCACAAGTTGGTTTGGCTTGATGGGCACTTTTTGCATATCATATGGTCAAGCTGCTCCCACAACAGCTCAATGGGGTTGAGATCTGGTGACCACTCCATTACAGATAGAATACCAGCTGCCTGCTTCTTCCCTAAATAGTTCTTGCATAAATTGGAGGTGTGCTTTGGGTCATTGTCCTGTTGTAGGTTGAAATTGGCTCTAATCAAGAGCTGTCCACAGGGTATGGCATGGCGTTGCAAAATGGAGTGATAGCCTTCCTTATTCAATATCCCTTTTACCTTGTACAAATCTCCCACTTTACCAGCACCAAAGCAATCTCAGACCATCACATTACCTCCACCATGCTTGACAGATGGCGCCAGACACTCTTCCAGCATCTTTTCAGCTGTTCTGCGTCTCACAAATGTTGTTATCTGTGATCCAAACACCTCAAACTTGGATTTGTCTGTCCATAACACTTTTTTCCAATCTTCCTCTGTCCAATGTCTGTGTTCTTTTGCCCATATTAATCTTTTCCTTTTATTAGCCAGTCTCAGATATGCCTTTTTCTTTGCCACTCTGCCCTGAAGGCCAGCATCCTGGAGTCGCCTCTTCACTGTTGACGTTGACACCGGCGTTTTGCGTGTACTATTTAATGAAGCTGCCAGCTGAGGACCTGTGAGGCATCGATTTCTCAAACTACAGACTCTAATGTACTTGTCTTGTTGCTCAGTTGTGCAGCGTGGCCTCCCACTTCTCTTTCTACTCTGGTTAGAGCCTGTTTGTGCTCTCCTCTGAAGGGAGTAGTACACACCGTTGTAGGAAATATTCAGTTTCTTGGAAATTTCTCGCATGGAATAGCCTTCATTTCTAAGAACAAGAATAGACTGTCGAGTTTCACATGAAAGTTCTTTTTTCTGGCCATTTTGAGAGTTTAATGGAACCAACAACTGTAGTGCTCCAGATTCTCAACTAGCTCTAAGGAAGGTCAGGTTTATAGGTTCTCTAATTTTTAGCTGTGATAACATACTTGCACAAGGGTTTAAGGGTATTCTAACCATCCATTAGCCTTCTTACACAGTTAGCAAACATAAAGTACCATAAGAACACTGGAGTGATGGTTGTTGAAAATGGGCCTCTATACACCTATGAAGATATTGCATTACAAACCAGACGTTTGAAGCTAGAATAGTCATTTACCACATTAACAATGTATAGATTGTATTTCTGAATCATTTAATGTTAGCTTCATTGGAAAACACTGTGCTTTTCTTTCAAAAATAAGGAAATTTATAAGTGACCCTAAACTTTTACACGGTAGTGTAATTTAACTAAATCTGTGATAAAAGAACTAAATTTGTTCTTGGGGTCTGTCAATCTACATATTTTTTCTAAAAAGCAAAATATAAAAAATATATATAATATAATCCCTCCAAGTAACCAGAGACATGTTTCATGACTAAGTTTATGTCACTGGCAATATGCCAAGCTTCAGGAACGAACGAAAGGGAACGTGATATATTAAGTACCTGAATTTCTATTTGTTTTCTGTTCATAAAAATATTCTTGAGTGTAGATTCCATCTTAAGATATCTTATAAAAATGTTAAAAATGCATGTATATGTATGTAACCGTAAAAAAACAATGTGCTGGTACGTAGGTATTTATAGACTCTGACAAAGGTACAAGAATTACAAACCACGTGCCTCTGCTTTCCTTCTGATGTAGGGGGAAGAAATAAAACAAGTTTTATAAAAAAAAAACCTGTATGTATAAAATAGAGAAATGTCCAGCTTATTGAATGCTAAAATCTAAGAAATAATTTTTTGCATAATTTGAGAAAAACCTGTGTTTATCATCAGTGACATAAGCAAGAGTAACTTTGAGTGACTGTAAAAGGAAATATAACACTTTATATTCCACATGCTCTCTCATTAAAAGGAGTTTTGCCACAATTAGTAGTGATGAGATGACATAACTCAGGACTGCCTGTACGACTTTTTTTGTTCTCATGAATGGTGCGGTTCCTAACATTTCAACGGATCATGAAGGGATGTCATATTTTAGTGAATACATAATTTAGGTTTATTTAAAAAAAAAAAACTGCTTACTATTACAGCCTTAGAAGAAGACTAACTTGGTTTGACAGTTGCCAAGATGATTCGGCTCTACTTCGATTTTATTTAAAGTGCCAGGTGAACTTTAATGTCAGTCTTTCTGCCAGGCCAGAAATTGCTACAGAATACTTTTTCTCCACTATACTTTCAGTGGCGGTCTATAGATTTTTCCTAACACTGGGGCTGTTTTGTTGCTTTATTTAGTCTATTGGCCCTATTCTCGGTTTCGCCTATTGACTTCTTCCTGGGCCAACCTGACAAAATGAAGGATGTACCTGGAAGAAGCTGATACATGATACTAAAGATCAGGTAAGAGCTGGAGTGTTGTGTGGTTATTTGTAATTTATTTATGCTTTCTTATAAGGTTGTATTTCATGAGAATAATTAAACCAGCATTGTTAACAAATTATCTGGCTGGTCTGTCCTATGTTCAGTTGTTTTCCTAAGATATGCATGATGAAGAAACCACTGATCAAAAAACACGAAACAACACTGGTATTGGGACATATCTACAAACCATCATTGCAAGTGTTGTGATGAAGGATGATTCTGGAGGATTTTCTGACCTGCTTAAAAGTGCATTTAACTTGGTTTTGAGACAGAAAAGTGTTTGGACTGTCTTTTCCTACTTTAATTTACACCGGTCTTTAAACTTTTTGATTTATGAGAGTGCTCGACAAATTGTTTGTTTGTGGTTGCTTGGAACATATGACATGAGAATATTGGAAATGTTCTTGTTTTCATGCAGTGACTTTAAAAAAACCAAACTGTTCTAAAACTCAAAAGAGTGGTATTGGACTGACAATGTAGATGGGTATAAAGAAGTGGAAAAAGTAATCTAAGCTGATCTAAGCTTATGAGTCTGACATTTAATATATAATATATATAATATATAGTATATAGCACTGCAATGTGTTTTTCACCTCAATAAAAAGCTGCAGCATTTTGTGGACAGTGCTATTAAAGGAGTTGTCCATGATTTTAATATTGATTATCTATTCTCAGTGTAGGTCATAGATATCAGACTGGTGGGAGTCCACCACCTGGAACCCTATTTATCTACATCTGGCACCCCACTCAAGATGCAGTACTTGAGACTGGAAATTGCACAATGTATAGAGCTGTGGTATTGCCTTTCAGATGGCTGTAGGACCTGCAAAAGCTTATCAGTGAAGGCGGCAGGTCTGCTCCAACCCATATAATATTGATGATCCATCTTAATAATAGTTCTCCTTCATTTACATACTTAAATGCAAACAGTCTACATTAAGCCCTGGGAAGAAACCAGAATATATCTTAATTACCCAGATGACTATGTTTAGCAAACCAAGAAGAATTGACTTTGTATCTGTATGTTGGTTTTTAGATTTAAGTGTAGTTTTCTGATTGGTCAAGAAAACAGACTTTTGTTTGTGTAAGCCAGGAATATTGACTTGTAAGCTGATATTTGATATAACATTGTGTGCTCTTATCCTTGATGAATAGTGAGGTCTACTGATATGCTAATTATACTTTGTCTTGCCCAGATATTTTGTTGGGTTTTAAAACAGAGGAGGAAATTCTCTGTAAATAGATTACATATTCAAACAAGGGAACTTGGTCGTCACCATTCTTCCCCTTATCTGTGAGGTTGGACTTAAGGACACGGGTTAAATGTAAAAATAGGTTACATGCCACTATATGAAGAGACTTTTCTTCTGGTCGGGGTGACTCTTCAGGATCTCAGCTTAGGGTACTATGGACCCGGCTGGTAGAACACAGGACTGCTTCATTAACCATCACTGAAACCCCAGAAACGTCTTAAAGAATACAGGTTGGGACAATCGGTTTACTTGGCCACATGCCTCGCTGCTCTTGGTTAGCTTCCTAAGCTTGTCGTTACCTCCTCACTCTGGGGGCCTGCCAAAATTGGGGAGCCACTGGTGGGGGTATGCGACATTGGAAGCAGCTCTAATCCTGGCAAGTCAGTGGAAGAGTGAGACTCGGTAATTTGCACCATCTAGGTATTTCCTGGGGCTATTCTGTATGCTATTGTGTGTTGGTGGTTTGATAAATTATTGCTACACTGTTTCACCCTCACTCTGTGTTGTCTGAGTAGGGTTCTGCCCACAGTAAAAGGAGAGCGGGCGTTCGGCGGGATGATCCCTGATCCATGCGATTCCGACTAGCGGACCTGGGTGCCCATGATCCCCCGTGTCTCAGTGGCCCATGCCTTACTATCACTATATTTAATGGAAAATAATTGAATGTCACAAATGGGAAATGACCATAACTCAAATCAAGGGATGAAGTCTACTGACGCACACATTGACTAAATTCACATAGCATATGTATCTCTGAGTATATACAAGCCTATTAAAATATCTGACCCTGCATTCATGGAATGCATTTTACATTGTAAGCTGTGTGGGTGAATGTTTCTGGTCTGCAAAAACACGCAACAAGTTAAGCAATCTCGAAACTTAGTATTATCAAAAATGCATTAGACAGAATAAACAAGACACATCCTTGACACTGAACTATATATCTCTTCCATTGCTTGGAATATACTTCAATATCAAATTTGCCGGACTTAGATTTATAAAATTCTTACCTTGCTACATTCTTTCTACACCTGCCTAAAACTTAATATCAAGGTACTTTATAAAATACTGCATATATAGTACCTTGGTATATCTTAACTTTTATGTTTTAGGCAGGTATGGAAAGAATGCTGCAAGATAAGAATGTTTTAAAAAATTGAAGAGTTAATACTGTAGTTATTTTGTGCAATTTGTATGAACAAAAATGAAACCAAAATAAATTCAATCAAATCAATATTTGGTGTGACCACACGTTGCCTTTAAAACAACATCAAAACATCAATTCATCAATTCAGTTTGTGAAGGAAGAGAGACTGATCCAAACATCTTTGAGAACTAACTACAGATCTTCAATGGATGTAGGTTTGTTCTAATCCATTTGTCTCTTCATCTAATCCCACACAGACTTAATGATGTTGCGATCAGAGCTCTGCTGGGGCAAAATAATCATTTCCAGGACTCCTTGTACTTCTAAAGATAATTCATAATGACATTGGTTGTATGTCTGGGGTCATTGTTAAATTTGGAGCCAATTACATGCTTTTCTGATGGAATTTCATGATGAATACGTTTGATGTATGCTTCCAATTTTGTTGAAACAGTTCAGAAAGACCCTTTTCTGTTTCAGCATGGGTCCAAGTGCCAAAGCAAGGTCCATAAAGGAATGATTGATGGGTATAGTGTAAAAGAACTTAGAAGGCTCACTCAGAACCATGATCTCAACTCCAATGAACACATTTGGGACGAACGAGAATGGAGATTGTGAGCCAGATTTGCTCCTGAACTATCAGGATCTGATACGTTGATAAATAGCACCAAACGCTGAGCACCTAACACTATGCATCATGGACTACAAATATTCACATATGACTTTTTCCCGAATACATTTAGTAGAACATGCACGATAAAACAGCAATGCAGATCTCTGAGGCAGAATTTTATGTCCTGCTCTGGGCTTTTATTGTCTACAGCTTTTTAAATGCTTGCCTTCAAAATCCCAGAAGAGGTCACTGCTCTGCAAGACGGGAATTCTATGCTGCTGTTAGCTACAATCCTCATTGAACCATTAATGGTAGTTCCTTATCTTTAACCCCTTTATTTCAGTAATAGATCACTTTTCCCAAGTTTCTATTAGCGCAAAATTATTCTTTTGCAATATGACGTCAATATTTGTTTAAATGAAACATTTCTACAATATAATAATGCAAAACAGATAACAAAAACTAAACATCACTTATTGTCCAGTTTATCATTGTGAATTACAGTATGTATATAGGTTGGGTGAATGAACGCTAACTTAGCCTTCAATACAGCTGATCATATTTACCAGTAATCCTCTTGCTTTGAAGTCTTCAGCTTTCTCTACAGTGTATCTTTCAGTCATCAGTCATATCACATTACATATCTTAGATGGTTTCAGAACATCTTTCAGTTATACACACCTTATCATCTTGAATACCCTATAGTTACTAAACAAGTAAAAATAGAACAAAGATTACAGGTTCGGATTCATCATTTGCATTCTTTTTAAATAATCTTTTGTTTTTACTTTAATTGATATTTTCAGATTTTGTGCCAAATTCATCAATATGGCGCATGTTTGATGAGTTTGGCATAATCTCAAAGATGTTTTTATTTTTGCTTTTTTTCCTTCAGTTGATGCCTTTTTGAGTAAAATGTCCCATGACCCTTTCATTAAGCTTTGAAATTCTTATCTTAATCTTTATCCGATCAAAAATAAAAATTGACAAATTTTGCATTCTACAAAGGTACTGGAATATAACTGCAAAAAAATTACAACATTTTGAAAAATGATGAATTAGTTGAAAACATATGGAAAATGAAATCGTAGTCACATTGTCAAGCAAATAAAAAATTATAAGGACTGAAAAAATATTGAATAAAACTGAAAAAAAAGTAAATATAAAAATAATTAAAACTCAAGCCTTTAGTCAAAAAAGGTTCAGGTTTTAATCATCTACGTTTCTACCAAACTTTGTATTTCAGAGTATTTCTTATAAACACATGGTGTAATGATGAGTATTCTTCCTGTTGTTAGTTTATGTAAGAGCTACAATCTGGCTAAAGTCCAACCAATCTCTGATGTTAGTTTTATAAATTGTTTCTTATATCTTCCCTATCAATCCAAACCACATAGTCTATAATACAGATCCCTAATACACCCACAGACATGAACACAAGATAATACAATATTATAAACAGAGTTATCTTTTGGCTCCAGAAGAATGAAAAGGGTATTTCCATCCCTCCTTAGATTTTTTTGTGCCCCATACCTAATTTTCTATTAGGAGAAATTATATTATTCTCCTATATACTGTTGGCTTTCCCTAAATCTAAACTTTTTTTTATGGCCCAGTCCGGGGACTAATCAATCCCACTCCACCACGTATGGTGACATCTCGGAAGTCTTGCCATGACTAACACCCATACATATGTCTAGGTTTGAAACACATTAACCAAAAACAAAAATAAAACAACCCTTAAAATTTAACCTTTAATATTAATATTGCTAAAAATATAGGCATGGTTCTCTAGAAAAAATATAAGTAGCACCTCCCAGGTATTTAGAATAGGGGAATAATATCTAAAGAGTTAGGTAGAGTATTTAAACACACTGTGGTGTCACAGTCCTACTTTTGCCCTAAGGGGTCCCTTAAAGACTGATAACCTACCTAACAGCGGTGGTTGACACCCTAAATTTCGATATGGCACCCCCGCTCAACGTCGGAAGTTGATGAAAGTCCCTGCAGGCCCCTATTCTAAACCCCAAGATGCACACAATAGAACTTAATGTATATGATCTTGTGATGCCGTGTCTACAAAATCTCTAGTGGTTGGAGGCCAGAAAACAAGGGCTTAATATGATTGTAAGCAGCACCTCTTGATGGTTAGCTGAATGCCTTCACGGCTAGATCACAGCTTTAGTGTATAATAAAGTGCATATGTGCTCAATGTAAATAGTACATTACAACAAATATATGTAGGACGCCTTTAGATATAGTTTAGAGGTTTCCACATACAGAAAGAAAGTGTGATATCAAAAGTTCATAGACAGTTCATTTCAACTTTAGAGGAAAAGATCACAATGGATCACTTATGTGATTATAATAACTTCCATTGTTGATGTACCTTGTCCCTACGCGTTTCGCCCCCTCCTGTTATCGGGGCTCATCAGGGGACCATAAATAGGAGTGCACCATAGTAGCATAGAGATGGGTGTATGCCTGTTTTGATGCAGAGTCCGCTGGAGTGAGATGCAACATCGATTGAATTACATTTCTAGTATAACACAGGTCAACAAAAAAAAAATTTTTTTCTGGTGTCCAAAATATTTTAATGAATTTGGGGTATTTTTGGGGTGCTGATTCTGAATATGCTATCAGTTTTGCCAGATTGGCTCAAGTTTTTGACATTTTTGGTATCTTATTTATAGCACTTGTTGGTAAATGCGACGCATCATCTCATTAATTTCTTTGGATTAGTACTTGAACTGAGCAGTTCTCAATATAGTTTTGTGTTAATTAGTGTTCTAAAAGTTTGTTCATAGCTTGATTTTTGCACTAACTTTATGTTGTTGTCTGTTTTCCAGTGAAAAGCATGAACTCATCAAGAAGAAATTGTCTTAACGATCCAGACTCATTCTGTTACATTTGTGGTGAATACACACTGCCAAAACATAGAAGAAACATAACAGACTTTGTAAAAAAAGTGTATTTTGCCTATTTTGGGGTTATGCTTGGGGACCAAGACAAGTTTTGGGCACCACACATAGTGTGCAAAGCATGTATCGAATTATTACGAAAATGGAGCAAAGGACAAAGAAAAAGCTTCAAATTTGGTGTTCCAATGGTGTGGAGAGAGCCAAAAAATCATCATGATGACTGTTATTTCTGTGCAGTGCAAGTGCAAGGATTCAATAAGCATAAGAAACGAAAATGGGAGTAACATGGAATCTGCAAGAAGGCCTGTCCCTCATTGTGAAGATGTGCCTGTACCTGTGTTTACCATAAATAACAGTCATCATGATGATTTTTTGGCTCTCTCCATAAATAAGATACCAAAAATCTCAAAAACTTGAGCCAATCTGGCAAAACTGATGACATATTCAGAATCAGCACCCCAAAAATACCCTAAATTCGATGAAATATCTTTGGCACCAAAAATGCTGTTGACCAGTGAATTTATGCCAATTAGCTGTTTTCATAATTCTGATCCTCTTTGGTCACGGCACTTAGAATGGTGTTACTGTGTCAGCTATGAATGGCTGAGATATGAATACCCCTTTAGACTGGCTACAAACAATAGAATTTAAATAGCCAATCTGGATGTTTAGACCATTTTCTACCAAAAGTTTACACTATTTTATTACACAAATAAGAGCAACATCACTGCATATTTATGTAAAAGTTGACATGCCATGTTTTTGTTTCTTGACATTGTTCAATGTTAATACCAAATGACAGATCAGCGTCCTATCAATGGACACCCAGACCAGGCCATAAAGTAAATCAGAAATCAATTGGAAATGCATAATTTTAACTTATTTTGCTGATTTCCAGAACAACAACCTTCGCAGACCAACCATGAGCAACAAGTCTTCAGAGGAAGCTTTTCATAACATTTTAGATTTTGACTTTTTAGATTGTGAGAATTATGCCATTTGTGAGAGAAGCTTGTGAAAGACCCTATCAGTACATATGTGGTTCAGAAAAAAATGACTTGCCTAATTGTAAAATAACTTGATTAGACAACATAGAGCCCATGAAGTATCTTTTGACTGTATTGTAATACCAACTGCGATCCAAGCGATATATCACCCAACATCAGTACCCAACTTCAAAAAAGCTCTGATGACTGTGCATTCCAGGATAAAATCCTCTTTTAATTTTTACCTAGCCCCCGCTATAAAGAGGATTTAGAGGTAATTTGAAGAAAATATTGTTAATATGAACTTGAGCCAAGTTTTGTTATACAATATATACAAATAACAGTTTTTTCTCTATGTTGTTAAAGAACAGACACAGCACGTTTAGCTGTGTAAGTTATGATCTGACCGTATTTAGCAAGACTACATGCTTTATGACGCAAATCCGTTATGTTTGCTGTGATTTGTAATGATACATTTTCATAGCATTCACTTTTATGTGTCCGCTTGTCAGGGTTAACATAACCACACCAGTGGGGAAGCAGTAATACAAGTGCTGTATGTGCAATGCATATGATTTACAGATAAGTGATTTACTCCTAATAAAGAGAGCTCCCCTGAATTGTGCCTTGTAGAGGTGGAAAAACTGCTGCAGATTAAAATGCTCCAAATTTGTATTATTTATTTACTGTTATGACGAACTGTAATCCCCTTGAGTAGAATATGATTAGCTCCGAGCCACATCATTTCTTGCAGTTATTAATTATACAAAATTCATCAATTAGCTGCTTCACTGTCTCACAATTCATCAATTGCAGCACTGCTTACTTTTTCACTACAATAAGAAAATAGTGACAAAAATGTAAAATACATTATGTAAACTAAAGTATTTTACTTTTTTTAAAACCAAACTGCAACGCATCTGAAATGTAAAAATAAAACATATCAAAAGCTTGGTTTACATTGCAGCTTACTGGTGATAATGCATAAAAGGGGTTTTCAATATAGAAGTAAAACAATGTAATGATTTTTTGATGGAAAATGTATGTTGTTACACAGTTGTGCTATAATTTTTATCTTTTAACCAGGGTTGCAGAGCGGCATTGCAGGAAAATACATTCGGAAGATGACTTCACTGCATTCAAACAGGCAACACTCGCTTTTAAAACTGCTCTCACCTCTGCTAAACAGGCCTAATTCACACCCCTCGTATCTTCCCTATCCTACAACCCCAAACAGTTATTCAAAACCTTTAACTCCCTCCTCCACCCCCCACTTCCCCCTCCAACCTCCCTCATCTCTGCTGAGGACTTTGCCACACACTTTAAAAATAAGATCGACCAAACAAGGCAAGACTTCGTTGTTCAACCACCACAACCATTTTGTATACCAGACCAATGCACAAACCCCATAACCCCCTATCCAACATCACTGAAGGGGGGCTTAATTGTCTCCTCTCCAAATCGCACCTCACCCCCTGTGCGCTCGACCCCATCCCATCCCACCTCCTCCCCAACCTCACCACTACTCTCACCCCATCCCTAACCCACCTCTTCAACCTATCACTAACTTCTGGCACCTTCCTTTCTGCTTTCAAACATGCCACAATCACACCTATCCTTAAAAAGCCATCCCTCGATCCAACAGCTATGTCCAGCTATTGCCCAATATTGCTGCTCCCATTTGCTTCCAAACTCCTGGAGCAGCATATACACACTGAACTTTCCTCCCACCTCTCATTTAACTTGCTCTTTGACAATCTACAATCTGGTTTCCGCCCCTATCACTCAACTGAGACAGCCCTGACCAAAATTACTAATGACCTACTTCCAGCCAAAGCTAACGGACAATACTCTGTACTCCTCCTTCTAGACCTGTCCTCTGCTTTCGATGCAGTTGACCACTGCCTCCTACTACTGATCCTCTCCTCCTTTGGCATCAAAGACATCGCCCTATCCTTGATCTCCTCATACCTTTCCAACCGCACATTCAGCATCTCCCACTCCCACACTACCCCCTCATCCCACCCTCTCTCTGTTGGAGTCCCCCAGGGCCCTGTTCTAGGACCCCTACTCTTCTCAATCTATACACTTGGCCTGGGACAACTCATAAAGTCTCATGGATTACAGTACTACCTTTATGCTGATGACACTCAGATCTACCTTTCTGGCACAGACGTCACTTCTCTACTGTCCAGAATCCCAGAGTGTCTATCAACCAAATCCTCCTTCTCTCGCTTCCTCAAACTCAATGTGGACAAATCTGAACTCATCATCTTTCCTCCATCTCATAGATCTTCCTTACCTGACCTATCTATCCCAATTAACGACATCACGCTTTCCCCCATACCGGAAGTCCGCTGCCTTGGAGTGACCCTTGACTCTGCCCTGTTCTTAAAACCGTACATCCAAGCTCTTTCTACCTCCTGTTGCCTCCAGCTCAAAAATATCTCCACAATCCGTCCTTTCCTCAACCGTCAATCTACTAAAATGCTTGTGCATGCCCTCATCATCTCTCGCCTTGACTACTGCAACATCTTTTTCTGTGGCCTCCCTGCTAACACCCTTGCAGTGCACCTCTTCAGTCCATCCTTAACTCTGCTGCCCGACTAATTCATCTCTCTCCTCGCTACTCCTCCGCTTCCCCCCTATGCAAATCTCTTCACTGGCTCCCATTCCCTCAGCGTATCCAGTTCAAATTACAAATACTAACCTACAAAGCCATCCATAACCTGTCTCCTCCATATATCTCTGAACTAATCTCCTGATATCTTCCCTCACGTAATCTCTGGTCCTCCCAAGACCTCCTTCTCTCCTCCACACTTTTTCGCTCCTCACCCAACCGCCTCCAAGACTTCTCCCGAATATCCCCCATCCTCTGGAATTCTTTGCCCCAACATGTCCAACTATCAACCACATTCGGATCCTTCAGATGGAACCTGAAACCCACCTCTTCAGGAAATATGGCATATACACCACTCACATATTAGACATATACAGTGTACACACCTCACATATTGGACACATACAGTACACACAGCATTTACACTTTAGATCCGTTTCCATTTAATTCCCATGCAGCATACTGCTTAGGCAGTGTTAATGTTTCCATGTGGGAGTTTAATTTTTCTGCTCTATTTTTAGGAACAAATGGAATCGATGTCCAGAACAGATATAGATAGAAGCAGAGGGGTCCCATTGATTTCCATTTAGTGTCACTTTTTGGAATGGAGAAAAAAACTAATTTTGGAAATACTTTTTCTTCTGTTCTAAACAAGGACACATATCATAACCTATCGAGTTATCAATGTAGTCCTTCAACTTAGGTTTGCATCAATTATGCAACAGATCCATTTTAGGAATGAATTCCGTTTGTTCAATACCACTAATACTGCTTGCTGACACCCTAACTGCTGCCATTGACTTCCATTAGAAAAAACAAAACAGATCCTGTCTTTTCACATGACAAAAAAAGTTATCAAAATTGGTAAGTACAGCATCCTGTAGAAGTTGCCCAAGTAGGATCCTATCCCATGTAAATCTTGTAGAAAACTTGGCATTCAGGTAAATGTAAGCAGATTATTTTATTTTGCGCAGGCAATCCAAAAATAAAGAAACATTTCTGTCCTACAATGACCTTTATCAGTCAGACAGATTGCAGTTTGCACAGGGTTACAAGCAGAAATTAACACTCAGGATATGCAGCACAACAATGGGAGGGGAAAATAGAAAAACCTAAAGCTTTCTGTGACACTGGTATTGGCACCCTTTACAGTAAATTAGTATGGAAACACATTTTGACTCGCCTGTGGTAAATCACAAATGAGAATCACCTTTCTCAGTGCCCATGTGTCATGAATTAGCCAATGAATAATGACTTCAGTGTTTTAAAAAGCCACATGGTAGGCCCTGTTTCTTTGACCCAATGGTGAAGACAAAAGAGCTGTCTGAGGACATCAGAACTGCTATTATTAGCAAACACAAGACTTCCAAAGGGTATAAGGCCACCTCCAAAGACCTTGATATCCCAGTTTCAACAGTGAACAATGTTATTAAGAAGCTTGCCAAGCCTTGAACTGTCAAGAACCTCCCTTGATATGGGGGAAAATTGACAAGAGATGTCATCGAAGGTTGGTGCGAATTGTGGAAAAAACACCATGTCAAATATCCAAAGACCTGAAGACCAACCTGGAACAGTCAGGGGCCATGGTTTCAGCAAGAACCATAAGTCACACACTAAACAAGCAACGCTTCATGGACGAAGACCAAAAAAGAAACCATTGTTGAAGAAAAGACTTACAAATGAACCACTGATCTTTGCCAAAGAGTACCCTGACAAACTACAATCCTTCTGGAAAAAATGTTCTGTGAACAGATGAAACAAAAATGGAGCTTTTATGGCAATGCAAAGCATTAGTTTGTTTACAGACAGTGCAATGAAACCTATAAGGAAAAGATCACCCTACCAACAGTTAATCATAGTAGAGGATCCATAATACTGTGGGGCTGCTTTGCAGCATCTGGTAGGCATTGACTATTTAACAGGAAACATGAAATCAGAGATTTATCAAGAGATTTTAGAGCAAAATGTCCTACCCAGTGTAAAAAACTTGTTTTGAGTCGAAAATAATGGGTCATAAAGCAAGACAAGAACCAAAAGCACACATCTAACAGTACACAGGAATGGTTGAAAAAAAATGTTTTAAAATGACCAGCAAAGAGTCCTGCCCTCAGTCCCACTGACAATCGGCAAGGTGAGCTGAAATCTGCCATTGGGAAAAAAAACATGCAAACATTTAAGAGCTTAAACAAACTGAAAAGGAAGAGTGGAAGAAAATATTATCTGAGAAGTACAATAAGCTCTGGAACAATATCTAGAAGGTTGCGAGACCTAAACTTTCATCCATATACATGAAATCCTAGATCACCAGTGAAAAAACTTGATAATAAGGTAATTAATCTTAGCAGCATTGAATTTACATCTGTAGACCTCTCACTTTTAAATAGGGGTCTGTCTTTTTCACCGGCTGCCCCGATTGATACTGCCCCGATTGATACTTTCTCTGTTATTAAGGATGTTCAGCTCTTTGCACGTGCTTTGCTGTTCAAGCGTTATTTTTTTTATCCTAATTTGTTCCAATTGTTCCCAACAGAGGAGGAATAAGCAGCTCTACGCATCTTAGAGGATCTATCCATTGAACATAATATGGCAGAAGGAAGTAAGATTCCTCATTCAATTAGATCTCGTTCCAGGAAATTTCTGCCCTGGTGGTCAGTGAACCTACGATTGCAACCTTCTACCTAAGATCCATAAGGACACGCGGTCTCCCCGGGACGACCGATTATCTCAGGGACAGGAAATTACTTGGAAAAGGTGAATCAATGGATAGATTCTAAATTACAGCCCCTAGTGGAGGAGTTGCCTTCTTTTTTGAAGGACACTGGAGAGCTCCTGCGCAGGGTGGATGGGTTACATCTTGAAAAAGACGTAATGCTGGTGACAGCTGACGTAGAGTCGTTGTACACCAGCATCCATCATAGAGATGGTTTGAGAGCAGTTGAATTCTTCCTAGGTATGTCAATACTCCCTGTGAGAATTAGAAATTTGATTTTGGAACTTTTGGAATTTGCATTAACGCATAATTGTTTTGTTTTTAAGGGGTCCTTCTTCCTGCAGCTCCAGGGGACTGCTATGAGGGCGTATTTTGCGCCTGCATATGCAAATGTTTTTCTGGGGCTGTGGGAGAGGGACCTCTTCCTGTCAGATCAGTTGGAGTCAATGTGCCACGTCCTATCTTGGATGCGGTACATTGACGACATATTGCTGATCTGGCAGGGTTCCATTGGAACATTGGAGCAGTTTTTTCAATGCTTGAACAGCAATGACCGTAACATATTCCTTACATATTATGGGAGTTATGAGGAGATTGAGTTTTTGGATGTTAAGCTGAGGAGGGATGTCAATGACAAAATACAAACTAACATTTTTTGTAAAAAAAATAGTTATACGAAAAAGTTAGGGCACCCCTATTAATCTTAAGCTTAATGTTTTATAAAAATTGTTTTTTTTGCAACCGCTATTTCAACTGTTGGACACAGTAATGTTTCTGCCTTGAAATGAGGTTTATTGTACTAACAGAAAATGTGCAATCTGCATTCAAACAAAATTTGACAGGTGCATAAGTATGGGCACCCTTATCATTTTCTTGTTTTAAATACTCCTACCTACTTTTTACTGACTTACTAAAGCACTTTTTTTGGTTTTGTAACCTCATTGAGCTTTGAACTTCATAGCCAGGTGTATGCAATCATGAGAAAAGCTACTTAAAGTGGCCACTTGCAAGTTGTTCTCCTGTTTGAATCTCCTCTGAAGAGTGGCATCATGGGCTCCTCAAAACAACTGTCAAATGATCTGAAAACAAAGATTATTCAACATAGTTGTTCAGGGGAAGGATACAAAAAGCTGTCTCAGAGATTTAACCTATCAATTTCCACTGTGAGGAACATAGTAAGGAAATGGAAGAACACAGGTACAGTTCTTGTTAAGGCCAGAAGTGGCAGGCCAAGAAAAACATCAGAAAGGCAGAGAAGAAGAATAGTTAGATCAGTCAAGGACAATCCTCAGACCACCTCCAGAGAGCTGCAGCATCAACTTGCTGCACATGGTGTCACTGTGCATCGGTCAACTATACAACGCACTTTGCACAAGGAGAAGCTGTATGGGAGAGTGATGCGAAAGAAGCTGTTTCTGCAAGCACGCCACAAACAGAGTCGGCTGAGGTATGCAAAAGCACATTTTGAGAAGCCAATTTCTTTTTGGAAGAAGGTCCTGTGGACTGATGAAACCAATATTGAGTTGTTTGGTCATACAAAAAGACGTTATGCATGGCGGCAAAAAAACACAGCATTCCAAGAAAACACTTGCTACCCACAGTAAAATTTGGTGGAGGTTCCATCATGCTTTGGGGCTGTGTGGCCAATGCCGGCACCGGGAATCTTGTTAAAGTTGAAGGACGCATGGATTCCTCTCAGTATCAGCAGATTCTTGACAATAATGTTCATAAATCAGTGACAAAGTTGAAGTTACGCAGGGGATGGATCTTTCAGCAAGACAATGATCCAAAACACCGCTCCAAATTTACTCAGGCATTCATGCAGAGGAACAATTACACTGTTCTGGAATGGCCATCCCAGTCCCCAGACCTGAATATCATTGAACATCTGTGGGATCATTTGAAGAGGGCTGTCCATGCTCGGTGACCATCAAACTTAACTGAACTGGAATTGTTTTGTAAAGAGGAATTTGGTCAAAAATACCTTCATCCAGGATCCAGGAACTCATTAAAAGCTACAGGGAGCGACTAGAGGCTGTTATTTTTGCAAAAGGAGGATCTACTAAATATTAATGTCACTTTTCTGGTGAGGTGCCCATACTTATGCACCTGTCAAAATTTGTTTGAATGCAGATTGCACATTTTCTGTCAGTACAATAAACCTCATTTCAAGGCAGAAACATTACTGTGTCCAACAGTTATTAGATATATGAAACTGAAATAGCTGTTGCAAAAAAAACAATTTTTATAAAACATTAAGCTTAAGATTAATAGGGGTGCCCAAACTTTTTCATATAACTGTACCTACGAATATGCTATTGCACGCCTCCTCCTCACACCCCAGACATATTATACAATCTGTACCAACCAGACAATTTCTGCGATTACGCAGATTATGCTCTACTGATGATAATTTCCTCACACAGGTGGAGGATTTAAGATCTAGACTTATTGATCGAGGATATAGTAAGAGGATGATCAACCGGCGTTTAATAGAGCGAAACATTCCTCTAGGGGTGACCTTCTTTATAAGACTCAGAATAAGGAAAATAATGACATTGTACGATTTGTGACAAATTACCACTCCCAATTCCCTATGCTTAGAGAGGTGCTTGATAAATCATGGCACATTTTGAGGGCTGATCCAGTCCTTGCTAAATTCCTACCTTAGAGGGCCGCCATCGCTGCCAGACATTCACGGAATCTCCGTGATATGTTAGTCCGCAGTCACTATGTGGATAATTCATGAAAACATTTCTGGATATGGCGACTGTGAGATGTGGATGTGTCCCCTATGGTCGCTGTGTGGCATGCTCTAATATGGATAGCTGTAACACCTTTGTTGGGGCTGATAATACCCGGGTATATAACATTAAAAAGAGAATTACATGTGAGAGCAAAAATGTTGTATACTACGCCATGTGCCCCTGTACAAAAATATATGTGGGCCTTACCACGAGGCAATTAAAAATATGCATAAGAGAGCATGTATTCGGCATTGCTGCAGCGGTGAGCTGTGAGGACACATCCACATTAAAAACTATTCCTCGCCATTTTAAATTATATCATGGCTGTGATGGTGGCCTCCTCAGGGTGAGAGGAATAGATATGGTGGAAGTGGGGATTCGGAGGGGAGATATTCCGAAAAAATTGGCCCAGATGCAGTCCAGGTGGATTTGGACCTTAGGTACCTTACATCCATCTGGACTAAAAGAGAATCTGAGCTATGCCCCTTTCCTTTGATGGCTTGTCTGAATATATAGAAAAAAGTTTCAACTATGAAAGATATTGTTTTTATTCTTTTTAATTTTTTATGGTTTTAATAATTCCTCCTGTTCTCTGCGCAGCGATTCAAGGTGGTCTGATAACATTGATTCTTCATACCGTTTTTGATGAAGGGACCTATTTATCTCTGTGGCCTCCTAAATGAGAAAAATGGCAACATTGGAAAACATGTCTTAGTATTATACTTAATTATATTTAATCATGTCTATTATGCTAATTACCTTGTACAAAATAAAATGTGGATATCGATGTTGTTATGGCATTATGTATGTATATACAGTATGTAAGGCATTGATTGTTATGTTAGCGGTGATGACAATAGATGGATTTATATTGCCTTATAATTGATAATAGACCGCTGACTAGGATCATCTTATTTGCATGTGTACAATATGTGATGCTACATCTCTACCTGCATGCGCGGTCCCATTCGGCTCTCGTGACTCCCCGGGGCTTTCGCCGTCAATCCGCGGTGCTGCGCATGTGCACGGTGCTGTGTGACACCGACGCTCTGTGGAGTCGTGGTTGCTGTGGTGATGCGCTCGTCACATCTGGTAGTGATGTCACATCCGGTAGGACACCGCTATGAATTATTGGCGGCCATAAGTGAATCACTACTATTTAAAGTGCAGAACAAGAGAGAGTGTGTCCCCTGACGAAGGACGGACCGAAACGCGAGTTGGGGCGGGCGCACACTTTCCTGGTCCACCGACCCTTAGCTGTGCACTCTACACTTTATAGTGAGTATGCAATATCTATATATTACAGCATGAAGTACCTTATTGGGACTTGATATGGCTAGGAGTCACATTTGTGATGGAATATTGGTATAGGGCAGCAGCAAATATGGGATTGAGATTCTTTTACAGTATTAATATGTTAGACTTCTCTGATATTATAAATATACATTGGTGGGGATATACAGGGGTGTGTGTTCCTTGGTATTAATGTGTTTCATGGTTGTAATGGACATACACTTGGCAAATTTGTTTTGTTATTGTTTTCAATAAAGAGTATAAAGATTTTAAATCGGACTAGTACATCGTTTTATTCCCTACTGGAATTGGGTTGCTATGAACTCCCCATAGGCAGATTCTATATTATAATGCAGCCCCCCTCTAATAAGCAGCCTCTGTAATATAATGTAGCCCCCCCTCTCATAGGCAGCCTATATATTAAAATGCAGCCCCCCTCTCATCGGCAGCCTATTATAATGCAGCCCCCATAGATAGCCTCTCTATTATAATGCAGCCCCCCATAGGCAGCCTCTCTATTATAATGCAGCCCCCCCATAGGCAGCCTCCATGTTGTAATGCAGCCCCCCATAGGCAGCCTCTCTATTGTAATGCAGCCCCCCATAGGCAGCCTCTCTATTATAATGCAGCCCCATTAAAAAATAAATACTCACCTCTCTTCCTCCTGTTTCCTCCGCTGCTCTGATCTCTGCACCGCTCATCTCCTGACAGCGGGTGCCGGGTAGTGACGTCAGCTCGCACGCTGTCAGTGTCTGCATCAGACGCTGAGAGGGGAATTATGGGAAAGGGAGCGTAAAGCTTTTTCTCCCTTTAATGCGGTCAGCTGTATCGGATAGGTGCTGGTAAAGTTAACCCTGCAATGACAGGTGGAGGCACACTGCTGGCACCGTGCCCCCCCCCCCCCGCCTGTTCATTGGCCCCATAGCGGCCGGGCGGCAGAGCAGGGAGATTGTGTCTCCCTGCTCTGCTGCAGAATGTAGCTGTATCAGCACGCTGTGCACGCCGATACAATTACAGTAGCGTACCTCCGCGTGGGCCCCCGTCAGAGCACGTGGCCCTGGGTGACCGCCCCCTCTGTCTCCCCAGTAGCTACGCTACTGCTGGGAAGAAAAGGAAGTAACATTATTGGCACAGGGTAAGGAAGGGATAACAGTTAGTGAGGTTCTGCTGCTGGATATGGTTTTCTAGAGTAAAGTTCTAGTTAGAGAGTTGAGAACTCAGAGTCTGACTAGATAGCTCACAATGTATGTGTATAGGATGGAGACAGGGAGATCAAGTTAGCAACTGCATAAAAGTGTTTGTTGTATCTGAATATGGTTGGTACACCTTAGTGCCCCCGGATACGTGAACAGTAGAATCATATAGGCAAACTCAGCTTTCGTGGTACAGACTCAGATGTCCGAAAGGCAGAGCCTTAGTTTAGTGGAGACTGGAGACCCTAACACAGAACAGGAGAAGATTGGGACAGAAGCTATGTGTGTAGGCTAGACATGGAGTGTTAGTGTCCCGACTCAAATCCAGAGAATCCTATGCATCAGGCAGCAATTCTTCTCTTTGAGGTATTCAGCCCTGTGGATAGCCCCATGCTCTTTAAGTTACCAGTACCTTTTTATCCCGATTGGCTCCACCCGGAGTTTCTGCATTGGACACCTTATTTAAAGCCTGTCCTTGCACTTCCTTCTATGAGAGATTATTGAGCTCCGACCCTTTAATCTATCTCACTTGCATCTCCTTCATAGTTATTATATTGCCATTTCCAGTGTATCATCCTCTGGCATCCCACTGACTATACTACCTGCTTGCTCTTCCATGTTGTATTACTGTTTTGTACCGACCTCCAGATTCCAGAATTTTAGAAGCATCTGGAACATTTTTAGCTAGAAATTTTAAATCCAGAACTAATAATAGTCAGAGACTATTTTCTTCCTTCCATATTGGATCTGCTAGTGGGAAAATATCAATATTTATTGCTAGCCCTTCCGGGGCATTGTGAGTGCCTGATACTACTATGCAAGTGACATTTCGTACCAGCTTTGGGACATCAAACACTTGAAAATTATTTGTGCTCTAATTACTTATACTCTGATCCCAATATGTTCTGGCACTGATTTCATGTGTGTTACTTACAGTATTTCCAGATGATACATTAAAACATAAACAATCTTGATGTAAAACATATGTAAAGGAGACAGCATGTTAAAAATGAATGTAAGCAGTATAGCACTGGGAGTGTTTCAACATTCTGTTGTGCATCAGTCAAAAAGTGTTGGACATGATGACATTTTTTTCCATCTATTTAGCAAGTATCTGCAAATAACCATATACGGGTAATTCGTTTTTTATATCATAATGATAAATGAGAGAATAAAATTGTTAATATTTTAGCATAAAAATATAATTACATTTATATGATAATTATAAATATGCTAAAAAGAGAAGTAGCATCACCTACACTAATATCTATATCTTGCCTGGTGTGGCATATATCAGTATATCTGTGAACATTGATGTAGCTTGCCTAAATTTCCACAAGGTCCTCATGACAGAGTTCAAAAGAAATCCTCAGGCCACAAGCAACCTTATGACCATCGTAACATAACCAACTATGATGCCATGGAGACCTACCCTTAACCCTGCGTCAGGCGCAATATGCCTGACAGGCACAGCTCACACATTTTTGATTCCCCCTCCTCTTCAAGGTGGCAGGGGATCCCTCCCTCCCAATACATTCCTATCTTTAGGTGCTAATGAAACCCCTCATTCAGTTTACTGCCATCCTTGCGGAGAGCAGGTGTGACCTTCGTGGCCTCTCAGACTCATTGCGCCTGAAGGTTCTGAATTTTGAAAGTTCGTACTTTCTGAGTTTTTGAATCACAATTGTTTATTTTGTTCATTTTATGAATGAATAATGCAAAGTTTGTGGATATTTCATAGAAATAAGTAGGGTTTTCTTACAAATAAGAGGGTTTTCTTACAAATAAAAGGGTTTAGGTGGTATTTGTGAAATTTGGATACTTGTTGTTTTATTACGTTTATGGTTATTAAACGTTTTTTCTTTGCATCTGAATTTGTGTACTCTCTTTTATTACATCCCTATGAAGAACACAGATTACTTTTATAGCCCAGAGATTGAGATAATTAGATATTATAGGCGCTTGTCTATCATGTGCCTGTCAGGCGCACTGCACCTGAATTCAGGAGTGCCAGAAATGTGCCTATCCCAGGGTTAATGAATAAAGCTATATTGCCAACTTGTAATCACTTTATGTAAGTTGCCCTAAACTACCTGGCTGATATCTACAGTATATATAAGTAATAATGCATCCATGTGCAGGACTGAACTTCCCGAGAATTGCTGAATCATTGAAGAAAGCTGAATTCTTGACCTCTTAGCTATTAACCATGGCATCTAAGATGTTTGACACAGAGATGGCGATTCCATAAGTGTCACTGTAACCCAGTTACAAGGTGCCAATATGTTACTAAGGCAAATGGGAACCTAACAGAGGCCCAAATATCAGCCATAGGTTAAAGTATATTAGATTACTTGTCAAACTAACAAGCTGTAATGATTTGGAAACCTAATGGTAGATTTGCTGCTTTTCATGCAGCTTCCCACCCCACCAAAAAAGTATTTAAGTAAATTGTTTGTTAAACTAATAAAAGTAAAAAATTACAACTCGTCCTGCAAATAACAAATCCTGATATGGTTATGTTGATGGACAGATTTGAACATTGGTTAAACATTTGTGTTGTGTAAAATATGCTTTTATTGTGCAAAACTATTACAGCACGCAAAAGATATACAAACAGCTGCAGTTTGATTGTAGTTGCATTCAAAATTATTTACCCCATTACAAATCAGGTTTACTATGGACATTTAAAAATAGTCTGTTATTCACAATAAAACAATCAAACAAGAACAATTTAAATACTGGAACACAATCAAATTAATAAGTGGTTTCTATAACTTGGAATATATATAGAAAGTGGCGCCAAGTATCAAGCAGAGGTGTCCTGCAGCGAAACCAACAATTCCCCACAACAGTGAATTGTAAAGTAAAATTACAAACAGTAAATACACATATATAATGTGTATAGGTTCGCGCTGGAAACGTGACTATATATGATGGAAAAAAAGAAGAAAGTAGGGGGACTATTGGTGGTTTAGATATGGGAGAATATTCAGTTAGTCCAAACACAGAGCTGTAAACAGCATAAAAAAAGCTAAACGCTCACCCGTCTTGTACAAATGGTTAGGAGCGTCTAGTAGTCCCAGCAGGTGCTAGAGGATGTCCGTCCAGAAGATCCTATCATGAAGGTAGATCCTGGTAGGACGAAGTCCGTAAATGCAGAGAAGATCGTGGCTACCCCGGCCGGTAGCAGCCACTGTTCACCTTGTGGCAGAGAGAGGCGGGGTCCAGTTGTGCCGGCGCCGCGTGTGAGTCGAGCGGTGCGTACGGCTAGACTGCAGGACCTGCGTGACGTAGCTATTCACGTGACCGCCGCTACTGCCCGGTGATAAGTGTACGGAGTGCAGTAAGGACCAATATCCTACGCGTTTCGGAGACGCCTGTCTCCTTCTTCAGGGATGGTCCTTTACCCCACTAGAAGTCTTTATATACCGCCTCCCATGATCGGTTCCTTCATTGGAACCCAAACAATTCAGCTCCAGCATTGAGACCTCTTGGTGCAACAGTGTCTAGTAGGAATATCCACTTAGTCTCAACTCTGGACATAGCTTTGATGAAATTGCCACCTCTCCAATGTTTTTGTACCACCGCAACACCAGTGACTTCCATGTCCTTAACTTGTCCCCCATGGTAGTCGATAAAGTGTTTTGAAAGTGGGTGGCCCATGAATTTGGTTTTAATATTTCGGATATGTTC
Source organism: Ranitomeya variabilis (assembly GCF_051348905.1). Classification (NCBI taxonomy): domain Eukaryota; kingdom Metazoa; phylum Chordata; class Amphibia; order Anura; family Dendrobatidae; genus Ranitomeya; species Ranitomeya variabilis. The sequence continues at coordinate 804,941,311 of NC_135232.1, read as the reverse complement.
ATTAATCCTAATTTTCATTGAGCGTTTTGTTCTACCTACATACCTTTTCCCGCAGGTGCACTTGATCGTATATATCACCCCTGTAGTGGAGCATGTAATAAAATCTTTGATTGTAAATTTTAAATTACCCTTTTCAATGTCTGTTTGTTTGTGCACTCTAGTTTGCTTGCACATATTACACTTATTACATGGGAAAAACCCCTTCAATATCCTATGGAAGAAGGAAGATGGTTTATATGCCGGTTTTTCCTGAACAGTGGGTGCAATACTGTTGCCCAAATTACAGGCTTTTTTATAAACAAATTGTGGATGATTGGCTATTCTATCCCCCAAAATTTTATCATTCTTGAGTATATGCCAATGTCTATTGACTATTTTGCGAAGAATGTTAGTACTGGCGTTGTATTGTACAATAATGGGGATGGAATCCTCTGTATCTTTGGGTTTCACATTGTTGTTAATAAGTTCATCTCTGGACTTTTTAAGGGCAATTATTTTAGAACATTCCAGCATTTTTTCATCGTACCCTTTCTCCACAAATTTATTTGTTAAAAGTTGGGCCTCACTGTTAAAATCCTGGAGTCTCGAACAATTGCGGTGGATCCGCATATACTGACTTGTCGGGATATTCAACAGCCAGCTAGGGAGATGGCAGCTGTCGAGAGGAATAAAACTGTTTGTGTCGGTGGGTTTCGTAAAAGTACACGTATGAATTTCTGAATTTTTAATAAAAATATTTAAATCTAAAAAGTTAATATTAGTGGAACTGGTGGTTGAAGTGAAATTTAAAAAATATTCATTTTTATTAATATCAGTTAAAAATGTATTAAGAGTATCCAAACCACCAGACCAAATAAAAATGACATCGTCTATAAAACGCTGCTAGAGGACCAGGTTCGCACGTAGACGCCCCCCAGGGTAAATGGTGAACTCCTCCCACCTGCCCACGTATAGGTTGGCGTAACTGGGCGCGAACCTGGTCCCCATAGCAGTACCCCACTGCTGGGAGTAGTAGTTCTTCTGATATTGGAAATAGTTATGTGTTAAAATAAATAGCATAAAATCACCCAAAAAATCAATCTGTTCGTGCGGAACCTCAGATAATTTATTTAAAAAGTATTTGGCCGCATCACACCCCTTTTTATGGTCAATGACCGTATAGAGGGAGGTGATATCAAGGGTGCCCAATAAATAGTGATCTTGCCATTCAATATTATGTAAAAGGCGCAAAACGTGTGAGCTATCCTTTAGATGGGATGGTAATAGGGGTACAATTTTCTGTAGGTGGGAATCTATATATTTGGACATGTTGGCTGTCAGGCATTGAATGCCCGACACGATCGGCCTCCCAGGTGGATTATTCAAGTCTTTATGTATTTTTGGCAGATAATAAAATACTGCTAGTCTGGGAGGCCCATCGTTAATAAATTCAAATTCCTGCTTATTGATAAAGCCCCTATCTAGACCCAATTTGGTAAGATTTTTCATTTCTTTTAAATATTCTTCAGTAGGGTCCCCGTTTAATCTAAGGTACGTGCGTGAGTCACTCAGAAAGCGCATGGCTTCTTTATGATAGGCATCCTGGTCTAATAGCACGACCCCCCCTCCCTTGTCGGCTGGCCGAATAACCAGTTCTCTATTTTCTTGTAGGGACACAATAGCTTTTCTTTCTCCATTCGTTAAATTGTATTTATATTTCCTACATTTTTTGTCATTAATTTTACGTATCTCGTCAATGACATTAGCCTGGAACGTTTCCATATGTTCTGAGTATTCGTTCACGGGGTGAAAGTATGATTTTTTCTTTAGATTAGTGTGGACAAAACCAGTATCAGAAGTTGTGAGAGAGATATTAGTCTGAGGATTCTTTATAAAATGTCTCTGAATAGCCAATTTCCTCATGAATAGTTTAATGCCCACATAGGCTCCGAATTTGTCCAAACCCTTGGCTGGAGCATACTTCAAACCCTTTTTTAAAATGGAAGTTTCCTCGATGTTCAGAGTGTGTTTACTCAAATTAAAGATGACAGGTTCGTTGGTGGTAGGAAGTTCTACTTTCCTTTTCTTTTTGGAGAGTTTCCCGCCTCTACAGCCCCGTTTACGTGTTTTTTTACACCTACTTGAAAAAAAGTATGTTTATTAGTGTTTTTCTTTTGATTGGGTAGGCTTATTGAGTTCTTAGATCCACCCTTTTTGTGTTGGGGTCTAGATGCTATGGTACTAGGACTCTTAGTTAGTCTCAATGGTGACTGACATGTGTTAGTAAGAGTCTGGTAACGGTTCTGGATGGCTGTAGAGGTTGAGGGAAGAGTGTCCTGAACAAGTTGTTGTTCATTAGAATTGACTATTGGAGAATTAGGGATAGTGTCTGGTGCTGTCTCATTAGAGGGGGGGGAAGGTGTCAAATGTATAGAAAAACTTTCTAGAGTAGAATCACTCCCCTCTATACAGTCTATCGTTTCAAAAATAGAGTCATTCTGCGCAGATTCCCTAAATGTACATACTGGTTCCGCATCTCTTCCAAATTTTTTCTTTTTCCTGTCAATAATTTCCTGTTCTTTATTTTTTATTCTAACACGAATTCTATTAGAGATTTTGATGATTTCAGGAAGCCGAGGGTGAGTATATTCCTATTAGGTATATACTCACCCTCGGACGCACCCTGCTTCTTTCCGGCAGCCTTCCTTCTTAAGAATCAGCGCGTGAAGGACCTTTCAATGACGTCACAGCTTGTGATTGGTCGCGGCGGCCCACGTGACCGCTCAGCGACCAATCACAAGCCGTGACGTAATTCTCATGGCCTAAATTCCTAGAATGAGGAATTTAGGACCTGAGAATTACGTCACGGCTTGTTGTGATTGGTCGCTCAGCAGTCACGTGGGCCGCCGCGACCAATCACAAGCCGTGACGTCATCGAAAGGTCTTTCAAGAACCATTCTTAGGAACGGAAGATGCCGGTTACCAGCGGCGATGTCCAGGCTGCGTCGGAGAGGTGAGCATATCAATATTTTTTATTTTAATTCTTTATTTTACACTTAAATGTGGATTCCGATACCGAGTTCCGATATCGCAAACATATCGGAACTCGGTATCGGAATTCCGATACCAGATTCAGAAGATCGCCGACCTCATGGCCGACCCCACACAGGGGTTGGGTCGGGTTTCATGAAACCCGACTTTGCCAAAAGTTGGCGACTTCTGAAAATGGCCGACCCGTTTCGCTCAACCCTATTTATGACTGCTCGGAGATTTAGTTTTCATCGCGGCAGGTGAATGATTTACAGCTACTAGCCTGCTTGATTACATGTGTGGATTCCCTAGCAACCAGGCATCCCCCACATGTACTCAGCCTGGCTAGTAACTGTAAATTATTCAGCTGAGGTGATAAAAACTAAATCTCCGAGCAGTCACAAATACTTGGAGGTCACCCAAGCGTGCTCGGGAAAACTCGAGCACCGAGTACACTCGCTCATCACTAATTCCTACTTACTTGACACTCTGATTGACTTTGAGAGGAAAATATACAAAAACAGCTTTTCTTCCAGTGACATTAAAGAATTTACACTTCCCGGGATTTCAACAGAGGGATTCTGAGGTTAAAGTAAACAGGGGTTTCTTGTGGAAGCAGTGGATTTTTGTCTTGTTTTTTCTTTGCCTGAACACTAGCATTTAAACTGTATATATATGTTTATATATACACATGAATGAACAGGATCTGACATTTGGTTTGTCATAAGCTTTATGGACTCCAACTGGGAAAGTCCAGGGAAACGTCAAATTATGGGAAAGTAATGTATTGATGTTTATCATTTTTCCCTTTGGGTCTCGTATAAGGCAATTAAGAGTCCTGGTAAGAAGAGGAAACTGACACAGAGCATGGTATGAATGTGGGAGGATTGAAGTGCCCTTACAAGAAGTCTTATTTTCCACCCACAATAAAAAAGCAGCTGTAGATAGGTAACAAAATGCAACAAGAAAAACAGGAACTTTGTACATGAAGAAAAAAATGGTATTACGTAAAGTAACATAACATTTAATATTAATGATTTTATTATGTATCATCACTGGACCATCTCGGGGATGTAATACTAGGAAATTGAAGCCAAATCACTCACTAGGCTTGCTGTACTAAGTTGATTGTGAGCAAAGTAGGGGTTAAAAAACAGGAGTGTTCTATTTTTGATTTTCCATTGAGAGTGCCTTTGACAGCATATTGTAGGTTCACAGCAACAGCTTCAAAATGCAACACCTGGAATCAGCTTCAGATCTTTTACCTGCTTAATTGATAATGGATTAATGTTATGTGATTATGGGAAAGCTTGAGTAGTCTCACCTGAGGTCATATGAACCTTCTGTGCGTAATGGAAACTTCTGCAATCTGTAAAATAGTGGCTGGCATTTTTTGGGCAATTCGTCTGAATCTAATCACAAATTGTTTGAATTTGCAGGTACCTGTGATTTTCATAATGGTTGAGTAAAATTCGATTAGTAACAAATCAATTTGATCAGCTCTAGTGATGACGGAAAGATGTCAGTCTCAGAAATGGCAACTTTGTGAATACTGCTCTTCCTAAAAGCCAGGAGAACAGACCAGCTGGAGGGATAGTAACAAAGGTAGGTGGCTATAAGGGATTCCATAATTAGAAAAATAGAATTATTTGTTAGCCAAATGTTTTTCTCTCTCTTGCTGTCTCTCTCTAGTGTTGGCATTTGGCATGTGATGGAACAGGTTGATAGATTACTAGTGGTGGCTTGTGGTGATCCAGCTGTCATGGACCACACGGACACCAATGACATAATAAGTGGTAAGTGGATGATCCATAAGATTTATTTTAAAGAACTAGACTGCAATATAAAGGGAAGTATTTCCAAGGGAGTATTCTCTGAAATACCATGTGCAATACATGTGATACAGCGGGAATTTAGGGATTTAAGTGCTTAACACACTGTGCAAAAAAAAAGACGTGCGGTCCCCTCTATTTTTGACAACTATCATAGGCAAAACAGATAGCCCCAGCTGTGAGATTTAACTTAGCTTGTTATCAAAAATAGAGGGGTCCTCACACTGTTTTTATTAATTATTTCAATACCTGGGCTTGATGTCAGCTGACATTACAAAGCCCAATACTATTACTCCACTTGCCACTGCACCAGAGCAAATGGGAAGAGCCAGAATTGGCGCATCTAATAAATATGCCTTTTTCTGGGGTGACTGCGGGCTGCTATTTTTAGGCTGGGAAGTGCCAATGTCCATGTCCTCTTCCCAGTCTGATAATACCAGCCCCAGCTGTGTGCTTTACTTTTTATGGTTATCAAAAATGGGGGGACCCAATCAATTTTTTAAAATAATTTACTTAAATAATTTAAAAAAAGGAAGGGAACCCTTCTTTTTTTGGTAATTAGCAAGGATAACACTGACAACTGAGAGATGCAGCCTCCAGCTGTCTGCTTTAATTTGACTGGTTATCAAAAATGGGGAGACCCAATGCATTTTTTTTAAATTATTTAAATAACCACTGGTCACAGCTGCTGGCTCATATACTGTTATCTGTCTGATATCGGAACCGCACCTCTCTGACCAGCGGTTAAAAAACCTACCACCAATCAGAGCCAGTGTTCTTCATGCTCTCATACAGATGACAGTATGGGAAATGCCAGATGTTCGGGCCCACCATTCATTTGAATGGGGTATGGGTTCGGGTTTGAGTTCGAGCACCTTTCTGGTACACAAACCAAACTTTTTTTTAATATTCAGCCGAACCCGACGGACCCGAACAACTACGGATTCGCCCAATGCTAATACTAACTATTAGTGATGAACGAGTGTGCTCGTTACTCAAAATTTCCAAGCATTCTCTGGTGTTCTCTGATTATTTTGGGCGTGCTCGGAAATTATGTTTGAGTCGCCGCAGCTGCATGATTTGCGGCTGCTAGACAGCCTGAATACATGTGGGGGTTGCCTGTTTGTTAGGGAATCCCCACATGTATTCAGGCTGTCTAGCAGCCGCAAATCATGCAGCTGCGGTGACTCAAACATAATCTCCGATTACTCCCAAAATACTCGAAGAGCACCCGAGCATGCTCGGAAATCTCGAGTAACGAAAATGAGCACACTCACTCATCACTACTAGGGTTTAGCGACCTTGACCTTTTTAGGGTCGAGTCATGTTTTGCGAAACCCGACTTTTTGAAAAGTCGAGTCGGGTGAAATCGGCCGATTACTGCGAAAAGTCGAGGATCGGCCGGAACACGAAACCCTATGCACGTCAATGGGGATTTTTATTTTTTTTTCTCTCTCTCTCTCTCTCTCTCTCCCCTCCGTCCCATATTCCCCTCCGTCCCAGCACAGAAAATCTCGTGTTACACATTGCAAATCCCTACTGCGCACAAGCGATAAAATGATGATAGCCGTGCACGCCCCTAACCCCTATGTCATCACTCTGCCCACACTCCTTCATTGGCTGAAAAAATGGCGCTAAATGCGTCATACGAAACGCGACTTTGGCGCCAAGATCGCGTACCGCATGGCCGACCCCACACAGGGATCGGGTCGGGTTTCATGAGACGCCGACTTTACCAAAAGTCGGCGACTTATGAAAATGAACGATCCATTTCGCTCAACGTTAATCACTACTAACTATATAACTATGTCGTTATATTACTTTAAAATTAATAGGTAAGTGAATTACAGTGAAACAATTTTATTCTGTTACCATCTCCCATGACAAGCACATAAATATATCCCTCCTTTTCTAGAAGTAACTTTTTTGAGTTGTTTACATGAAAAGACATTTACAATCTTTTCACAAGTTATAACGACATTTCAGAAGTTGCTATTGCTTGAGTCCAAATGCTGAGACCTTCGCCAATCACATAAACAAGAGGAAAATGAAGTCTATAAGTCTATACACTGCTTGTTTTTTGATAAATTGTTGCAAAAAACCCCAATAACCCCATAATATCAATGAAACTGTAAAAATTTGTAAAGCCGCAAGATTTTTTTTTTATTTGACAAGTCTTTGCCTCATTTTCCAGTATATACAATAGTATTCTGCGGAGCTTTAGAAGCAGCTGATTGATATTGAGTACTTTTTTAGTCTCTAATATACAAGTGCATCCGGACTCTTTTCTTTATTGGTAGAATGAGAGTTATCAAACATTAGATTTGAGAATATACTGGTTTTTTTCTTTCTTTCTTTTCTTTATTGCTCCTATTTTTAATATATCCCTGATATTTATTACAGTTCTCGGTTTAGATTCTTCTGCCTTTCAGCTGACTTATGGCTTCTATAAATGCAGCAGATACAATTGGTAATGATTTCTACACACTTTTTCTACCTGCTTTTACAAACTGTGAACGCTGCAGCAGATGCAGCACTGTATAGGGTAACTGTGATAGTCTTGGAAGTATGTTTCCTTTCTTTTTTTCTTATTTTTTTCATTTTGCCGTTAGGCCCATTAATTATTGGTGGCCCAGTAGTAAACAACTGCTCTAATGATACTTGACAACAAGAAATTTCAAACTACAGCACTATACACAGTCACAAACATTATTGGGTATTCAGAGTGAAGGCAAAAGGTGAAGGATCTGCTTCTGCATGCAACAGAAAAGTTCATTATTAGGTTACCATCACTAAAGAGCTGTTTAAACAAATGGTAATGAAAACTGCCCTATTTTATGTCATAAAAGATATGCAACCATTTAATAAACCATTGAAGTCCATTTTTAGACAAAAACCCAAGTTGGATGTAACGTCAATGCAGGCATACCTGCATGGTACCCCTCCCTCCTCCCAGCCGGGACGCTGACATACTCACTGCCACAGCCGCACAGAGGTGTCCTTATTCCCCGCTGCGGCTTGCTGTCCTGCGCACATTGCACAGGTCTCCTGGTGGTGCACCTAGTGTGCATGCACGATCCTTGATTCTTAAAGGGGTAGCACGCACTTCGGAAATGCCCCCAGCAAATAGGTGAATAGCATCAAGTATGTAAGGCATGCTCCCCAGTAGGGAGGTGTCTGAGCAATGCCTTCCCTTTGGTTTGATAGCGTTGTGCAACTATTTAGTTGCCAGGTCCCCTGTGTTGTCTAAACCAGAACTTGTTCCCAAAGCCCTTGACCCAGAACCTGTTCCAGAAACCCATGTTGTTTGAACCAGTACCTGTCCCTGAACCCTGTGTTCTCTGAACCTGAAACCACTCTACCTGAACCTGAAGCCGATCTGGTGGTACCTGTGGTAACTGAGCCTCAAGCAGCTCCAAAGGTAACTGAACCTGAAGCTGCTCCGGCAGTACCTGAATCCATACCAGTGTCCATCCTTACTTGTGTTCCAGAAGCTGCTCTGTCTGAATCAGAACTAGTGTCCGAATCCTGTCCTGCCAGTGACTCCGAGTCTGTAATTGCTATCCTGACCCATGGGGTCAGCTGCTGCAGTACCGAGGACTGCCTAGGAGTGGTAGCTGGTGGCTACCTTCAGTGCAAGCATAATTCCATCATCAGGAGTTCTAGCAAAAAGAGATGAACGAACCTGAACTTAAAAGATTGGTGTTCGTACCAGATAGTGAGTGTCTGGTGCTAATCGCCGAACACAGACTTTCACTGGAAGTCTGATGCAATGTTTGGAGTTCCAGGAGAAGTGCTTTGTAGAGAGAGAGAGAGGGATATTTTGTTGGTTCAAAAGATTGGGTCCCCATTGTTTTTAATGGGATTGCAGTTCTAACTCAACAGTTCTGAAACCCGAAACAAATGTTTGAATAAAGTTTGGGTCCAGTACCAGAACCCAAACTTCCATGGGCCTGTTCATCCCTACTAGAGAACATCAGGTAGATGCTGAGCCACAGCATCTCTCCTATATTTCTCTTCCCTGCCGTGTCATTTGAATATCTGTATTATTCATACCACTGCATTCATTTTTTTTACTGCTGTAGTTGCTCAACACATAATTGTCTAGAGTTTTCATCCAATCTTTTATGGCTTTCTCTGTATATCTCTACTGCTGAGCTTTCAGCTCTGATATCCTTTCATTATTCGAAATCACCCTACATGGCTCTTGCATTCCTTGTCTATGCTTTTATATGGGCTAGGAATGATCGTCCCTCCTGACTTTCTGTGCTATAACATGTGATGTCATGACTACAAGGCATTAGGGGGAAGCCCGTGGTCACGCCTCACATAAGCCTTCTGTGACTGATACAATCGTCTTTAATATGTAAAATGGTGACATTTTGTTGCTGATTAATGTCAATCAAATCACAATTCCGCAAGGACCTGGGCATTTTATAAAATTTGTCACAAATCTTTAGTCACCATATCATACCCATTGCTGATGTGAACCAAGGGGATGAAACCAGCTAAGAGCAAATTTCTGCAATGAGGAGAAAAAAAATAATTTATTATACTATTTTCAGAAAACATTACTAATAATAATATAAGTAGTATTAAGTTGGGAACTCAATAATGATACTTAAGAATGCATATTTAGCACACATGATTGCTGTTTACAAACTCTGGCTCTAAGCTTGAAAATCTTCCTGAAATAACACAAAACTAGTGGAGCCACCATCAGATAACAACAATATCTTAATCATCTTCATAGATTGCAGATCCTTTATTAGTATGGATACATATAAAGCTTTTTAGCTAGTAAAGGGAGTAATTTCATGGGAGAAAGAAAACAAGTAAAATTAATGGCCAGGCAGTGATCATTTGTAATCATAAAACTACTACTCCTACTAATAATAATATTGCAACAATTTCTTCAAAGGTCTCTGATACAAAATACAGTAAATGTAAAATTAAGAGACTGAAATAATGCACATCTGTTAGACTTAGGACCACTGCATATGAATTTCAAATTCTGTGCAAAGCGTCTCTTAAATATTTTCCTAATGTTCAAAAGCCATTTTGCTATTCATATTTTCATGTATTTCATATTAGACATGCTTTGGCACGATAGAGTGCAACCTTTTTTGTATATATATATATATATATATATATATATATATATATATATATATATATATATATATATATATATATACATATGAATTTCCAGCGGTTGGCAGCTGAAGCTACTGTGATGCACTAGTTGGTTAATTGTCATAGCATTACTACATCCTGCTGCAAACATCATTATTAACATATCATTGGCAGTTAAATGGTTACTAGGGATTATTAAACCAATTTAGCACAAATCAAATAAGAGCCAAAGCTTTTGAAATTTGTTGGTGCCAGCAATTTCGAACAAATTTCTTGTTGATTCCAATAAATCATCAAAAAAATGGACACCACCATTTAATACATTGCAAAAGATTGCTTCAGTCATAGAAGTTGGACATGACCCTAGGCACGATGGCATGGCTTAACGATAATGCCTTACAGTTTTCACATCACATGGTATAGTGCAGTCGCCTAAGAGGTACTATCTTAGCTTGGCTTGTATAAAAGCCAAGAGAGGGAATGCAGCCACCAAGGCTCATAGCTCAGCAATAGCACAGATTGAATTGCCAGAGGGATAGAGAAAGATAGGAGTGGTGCTAGCAGCAGTGCTAGACTCAATATTGATCAATGACATTGTGTAGAGGGCATCTATCCTTCTGCATCTATATTACAATTATACAATGTCATGCCGCTGCAATGCAGATAATTGCAAGCTCCACTAGGTGGCAATAGAGGGGAGGGAGGACTGCTCACAGCAAGACCTGACCTGCAATGCAGCGGCGAGGCCATCATCAGGTGGCAGCAAAATAGTCAAAACAAGCCAGGTTGATATAAGACTGTAGCGCAGTACACAAGGAATAAGCAAATACAGTCAATAACAAGCCAAATGTGTCAGTACCAGTCAGGAGCAGATATGTCAAAGACAAGAGACAAAACAACAGGTTAGGGTCCAAGCCAAGTCAAAACCAGTGAGTCAATACATGAAAGGGGAACACAGAGTCGGAAAGGGAAGAGGGGATAAACAGACACGGGTTCAGTAAGCAAGCAGCAGGACAAATCAGGGCAAACGGAGTCAGCTACACACGCCGTAGGCAGAAACTATAACTGACATGGTCTGCAGGACACAGCAGAGATAAATAGCAAACCTGAGACCAGACTGAAGCTGAGAAAGTTAACCCGTGGCATGACCAGACCGGAAAAAGGGGAAGACAGGACTCAAAACCCGGTCTGGATCATGACATCCAATTTTTTTGTTCTTTTTTAATGCAATAAAAAACAGAAGCAACACAGCACAGTAGTTTAACAAAAAAAAATCTGAAATCGGTTATGTAGTGAGCTTTTGCAATTATTGTGCATTCATTTTTATGAAGAGGGGGAATAATTGTTTTTTAAAAATAAGGAAAAATCCACAAAAAACAGACCTTTTTAATGCAACTGTGTAACTTAGAAAGTGTGTGAGAAAAAAATATTTTTTTGCACATCTGTTTTACTTATTAAAATTTTATATCCATGCATGACAAACTAATACCATGCACTGTTGCTGATGCTAGCTTATTGATCGTGTACATACCTAGAATTTTTTATTCTGTCATTTTTGGAAAGTGGGTTAAGTTTGGTATAAAAAATATGTAAAAAAATGTAAAACAATTTTACTGTGTATGGCTGTTTTTGTTCACCTATTTTTACTAGTCAAATTTGACAACAGTATAAGCCGCACTTATTCTGCAGTTGGCTACCACATTTTTCTTTGTGTAAGTCTGGCTGCCTACCTAGCATTTCTTATGACTTTTTTTTTTGACAAAGGTTCAATAATTAGAGTTGAAAAGATTGTCAAAATTAATTAAAATGTTATACAAAATGTATGGTAAAAGAAAATGTATCAATGGCAGTGGAGATGATAGTTGCACAAATTCTTTGGAATGCTCTAACCCAAGAAAATAGGACCAACCACAACTTATACACAACTTTTCAGGTGCCCCCTAAAACGTATCTGTTTAGGGCGGTCTATCACATTCCCTAATCAAAGTTCTTTTTAAATATAGCCCATTCTCTACTTCTCTGAACATAATTCTCCATCAAACTCCACTGTACCCAAAAGGCTCATGCAGCCTTTATCTACCCCCATTTTCTCAAGATGATTGCACCATCATTGTAAATAAGCACCTGTACTTTGTGTCTTCCCCCACCTCATTGTACATTGTAAGCTCTTAGGGGCGGGGTCATCATTATTTTCGCTTTAACTATTGTATTATCATTAACTATGTTACTTATGACAGTTGCATATGAACCTCTGAATTGTAAAGTGCTGTGTAATATGTTGGCAATATTTAAATAAAGATAATAATAATAATAATGATGATTATTATTATTATTATTATGATAGCGTAAAAGAAAAAAAAATAACCAAGGATAAAAAAAGTGGGAGCCACTAGCAGCAGCAGAAGCACCACCTTCACTCCAGGTACCATCTGTCCAGGTACTAGTATTAGTAAATGCAGAACAATCGGACTACCTACAAAATTAACCACAAATTGAATAAAAAAAAAAAATCGCAAAACCTAGCAAATTCAATGGTTATATATACTAGATTCCTTGATAGGGTGTTGATCCAGGGAACTAGTCTGACTGCCGTATGTGGAGTTGGGAAGGAATTTGTTTCCCCAATGTGGAGCTTACTCTTTGCCACATGTTTTTTTTTGCCTTCCTCTGGATCAACATGTTAGGGCATGTTAGGTTAGGCTATGGGTTGAACTAGATGGACTTAAAGTCTTACTTCAAGCTTAATAACTATGTTTCTATTGTTAGAATCTGTTTAGTTTGTGACTATCTGCCATTTTCTTGTGGACTTCTGGCTGCTGGTCTTTTTCCTCTGGTGCTGGGTTTGTCTTGGGTCAGGTGTTTGTATCACTCTTTATTAACCAGCACCTGCCTCCCAGTCCTTGCTGGACATCAGTGTTAATCTGCTTGAGCTCTAGCTTGGTGCTTTGCTTTGTGTTCTGTGTGTGTTGTTTGTGCAGTGCTGGTACCTCTGGTTCTGCTAGCCTTAGTTTCTGTTTTCTATTGGTTTCTGCAGCCTTCTTTGTGTTTTCTATTAGGAGGTGACCCATTTTTGTACCCAGTCCTTAGTTCTTTTAGGGAACCCCTTCCCCTTATCTATAGGTCTTTGCTTGAAATTAACCTAGGATCATCGGTGGGTCTATTCGCAAGGAATGGGTTGCCCACTCCATCGTAGGGTTTCAGCCTAGTCATAGTACAGAAATTAACCCTTAAAAAATTCCATCAGACCAGATTATATTAAATAAAATATATATATTTTTTTTTTATTAAAAATAAATTGCAATCACAAAAAACATCACTAAAACGTATGGAAATTTTTATTATTACTAAAATTGTATAATCTACAACAGATATTTATTTATTAAGAATATAAAACATACAACTATAGATAATATGTATCTCCTCCAATCGAGGTTTACTTAGGGATAGATAAAAAAATATATACCGTATATACTCGAGTATAAGCCGACCCAAGTATAAGCCGACCCCCCTAATTTTGCCACAAAAAACTGGGAAAACTTATTGACTCGAGTATAAGCCTAGGGTGGAAAATGCAGCAGGTACCGGTGAATTTCAAAATTAAAAATAGATACTCCATACCGTTCATTATGGCCCCATAGATGCTCCACATAAAGCTGTGCCATATATAATGCTCTGCACCGTTCATTATGGCCCCATAGATGCTCCACATAAAGCTGTGCCATATATACAATGCTCTGCACCATTGCCCCATAGCTGTGCCATATAGTGCTCTGCACCGTCCATTATTGCCCCATAGCTGTGCCATATAGTGCTCTGCACCATTGCCCCATAGCTGTGCCATATAGTGCTCTGCACCATCCATTATTGCCCCATAGCTGTGCCATATAGTGCTCTGCACCATTGCCCCATAGCTGTGCCATATAGTGCTCTGCACCATTGCCCCATAGCTGTGCCATATAGTGCTCTGCACCGTTGCCCCATAGCTTTGCCATATAGTGCTCTGCACCGTTGCCCCATAGCTGTGCCATATAGTGCTCTGCACCATTGCCCCATAGCTGTGCCATATAGTGCTCTGCACCGTCCATTATTGCCCCATAGCTGTGCCATATAGTGCTCTGCACCATTGCCCCATAGCTGTGCCATATAGTGCTCTGCACCATTGCCCCATAGCTGTGCCATATAGTGCTCTGCACCGTTGCCCCAGAGCTGTGCCATATAGTGCTCTGCACCGTTGCCCCATAGCTGTGCCATATAGTGCTCTGCACCGTCCATTATTGCCCCATAGCTGTTGCTGCTGCTGCAATAAAAAAAAAAAAACATACTCACCTGTCTTGCTTGCAGCTCCTCGGCGCCATCTTCCCGGCGTCTCTCCGCACTGACTGATCAGGCAGAGGGCGGCGCGCACACTATATGCGTCATCGCGCCCTCTGCCTGAACAGTCAGAGCGGAGAGACGCCGGGAAGATGGCGCGACGCCCGGCGTGTGGAACGAGGACAGGTGAATATGTCATACTTACCTGCTCCCGGCGTCCCGCTCCTTCCCCCTGCCTGTCTTCGGTGCCGCAGCCTCTTTCTCTATCAGCGGTCACCGGCACCGCTTCATTAGAGAAATGAATAGGCGGCTCCGCCCCTATGGGAGGTGGAGCCGCCTATTCATTTCTCTAATGAGCGGTCCCACGTGACCGCTCAGGGGAAGAGGCTGCGGCACCGAAGACAGTGTGACAGGCAGGGGGAGCGACAGGAACGCCGGAACTAGGTAAGTATATGACAGTGCTCACCCGCCGACCCCACCACCGATCATGACTCGAGTATAAGCCGAGAGGGGCACTTTCAGCCCAAAAATTTGGGCTGAAAATCTCGGCTTATACTCGAGTATATACGGTATATAAAAATCCCGTATGTGCAAGACAGGGCAAGTCCAAACTGATCAGTATAATAAACATAAAAATATATATAATGCAGCAAATAATAATTTAATAATATAATATGTGATAAAAATCAGTCAAATAAATTTGTGAATAATATGTGTGTATATCCATATATACACACACACACCTATTGTGTGCAGCAAAATAAATCAATTCATAATAAAGTGCAATAGTGCAATAAAAAATAAATTGCATACAAAACAACCAGTGTGTCCACAAAAGTTGTGAGCCAAAAACAAATAATTATATATTACCCAGTAAAAGCGCTGCCAAATGTGCCAAAATATATTATGAATACTGACCAGTTAGGAGTACCACTGCCCTGCACACACCACTCCAACGCCGTTTCGCTCACTGCTTCATCAGGGAGTGATGTGAGTGGGGTAGGAGGGCTATTTATATAGCTGTGTAGCAGCTGCAGCTAGATTAATTAGGGGATGTCATGATTACATGGCGCCGAAGTAACGCACGCTGCCACCGCCGCCACTATGTCCGGAACCCGGAAGTGCGTTCCCAAGAGCGTCATATGACGCCATTGACAACACACATCGCTAGGAACCAACCACAGAGCAGGAGCGGCGCACGCGCACATCGGCGCACAACAACTAGTAAAAATAGGTGAACAAAAACAGCCATACACAGTAAAATTGTTTTACATTTTTTTAAATATTTTTTATACCAAACTTAACCCACTTTCCAAAAATGACAGAATAAAAAATTCTAGTTATGTACACGATCAATAAGCTAGCATCAGCAACAGTGCATGGTATTAGTTTGTCATGTATGGATATAAAATTTTAATAAGTAAAACAGATGTGCAAAAAAATATTTTTTTCTCACACACTTTCTAAGTTACACAGTTGCATTAAAAAGGTCTGTTTTTTGTGGATTTTTCCTTATTTTTAAAAAACAATTATTCCCCCCTCTTCATAAAAATGAATGCACAATAATTGCAAAAGCTCACTACATAACCGATTTCAGATTTTGTTTTGTTAAACTACTGTGCTGTGTTGCTTCTGTTTTTTATTGCATTAAAAAAGAACAAAAAAATTGGATGTCATGATTCAGACCGGGTTTTGAGTCCTGTCTTCCCCTTTTTCCGGTCTGGTCATGCCACGGGTTAACTTTCTCAGCTTCAGTCTGGTCTCAGGTTTGCTATTTATCTCTGCTGTGTCCTGCAGACCATGTCAGTTATAGTTTCTGCCTACGGCGTGTGTAGCTGACTCCGTTTGCCCTGGTTTGTCCTGCTGCTTGCTTACTGAACCCGTGTCTGTTTATCCCCTCTTCCCTTTTCGACTCTGTGTTCCCCTTTCATGTATTTACTCACTGGTTTTGACTTGGCTTGGACCCTAACCTGTTGTTTTGTCTCTTGTCTTTGACATATCTGCTCCTGACTGGTACTGACACATTTGGCTTGTTATTGACTGTATTTGCTTATTCCTTGTGTACTGCGCTACAGTCTTATATCGACCTGGCTTGTTTTGACTATTTTGCTGCCACCTGATGATGGCCTCACCGCTGCATTGCAGGTCAGGTCTTGCTGTGAGCAGTCCTCCCTCCCCTCTATTGCCACCTAGTGGAGCTTGCAATTATCTGCATTGCAGCGGCATGACATTGTATAATTGTAATATAGACTTTAAGTCCATCTAGTTCAACCCATAGCCTAACCTAACATGCCCTAACATGTTGATCCAGAGGAAAGCAAAAAAAGCCCATGTGGCAAAGAGTAAGCTCCACATTGGGGAAACAAATTCCTTCCCAACTCCACATACGGCAATCAGACTAGTTCCCTGGATCAACGCCCTATCAAGGAATCTAGTATATATAACCATTGAATTTGCTAAATAAATATCTGTTGTAGATTATACAATTTTAGTAATAATAAAAATTTCCATACATTTTGGTGATGATTTTTGTGATTGCAATTTATTTTTAATAAAAAAAAATATTTATATATATATATATTTTATTTAATATAATCTGGTCTGATGGAATTTTTTAAGGGTTCATTTCTATAGTGTTTTTCCTCAGTTTATAAAAATTATTATCTCTGGTGTTTCTTTCTATATAGGTTGTTAGTCATAGTACAGGGTCAGTTTTCCGCCTTCTACCTTAGTCCTGTGTGGCAGATCCGTAATAACTATTCTGTCAACTCCAATGGTCACATTTAGATTAACAAACTTCAGTAAATCAATAATTCAATTGACTAGAAAAAAATGCAATATATCTTATCAGAGATATACAGCATGCCTCTTTCTCGACTCTTGAGTTACTTCCTTTCTGCCCTGTCTCCTGAAATCATTCACACTGAATAACAGATACAATTCATTTTGAATAGACTAAGAAAGCCTGACCATTCCCTGTAAGTAGCCTACTGAATTCTAATGAAATAGGGACAAAGTAAGAAGCACAGTGAGAGAGTGAGTCAATAAAACACACACTGACTCGAAAGCGTGTATATTACTACATAGCTGGATTCACAGTCACACATTTTAGTACTGATATATACAGTTGTGCTCAAAAGTTTACATACCCCGGCAGAATTTTTGCTTTCTTTCCTTTTTTCAGAGAATATAAATGATAACATCAAAACTTTTTCTCCACTCATGGTTAGAGGTTGGGTGAAGCCATTTATTGTCAAACTACTGTGTTTTCTCTTTTTAAATCATAATGACAACCCAAAATATCCAAATGACCCTAAGCAAAAGTTTACATACCCTGGTGATTTTTGCCTGATAACATGCACAGAAGTTGACACAAATGGGTTTGACTGGCTACTAAGGGTAACATCCTCACTTTTGACCTGTTTGCTTGTAATCAGTGTGTGTGTATAAAAGCCGGCTGAGTTTCTGGGATCCAGACAGACTCTTGCATCTTTCATCCAGCCACTGACATTTCTGGATTGTGAGTCATGTGGAAAGCAAAAGAATTGTCAACTGATCTACGGGAAAAGGTAGCTGAACTGTATAAAACAGGAAAGGGATACAAAAAGATATCCAAGGAATTGATAATGTCAGTCAGCAGCATTCAAACTGTGATTAACAAATGGAAAATCAACGGCTCTGTAAAAGGAAAAACCACAGTCAGGTAGAGAAACAAAAATTTTGTCCACAACTGCCGGGAAAATTGTTCAGGGAATGCAAAGAAAAACCCACAAATAATATCAGCTGAAATACTGAACTCTCTGAAAACTAGTGGTGTGGCTGTTTCAAGATGCACAATAAGATGGCACTTGAAGAAAAATGGGCTGCATGGTTGAGTCGCCAGAAGAAATCCATTACTGCACAAATGCCACAAAGTATCTTGACTACAATACGCAAAACAGCACAGAGGCAAGCCTCAAAACTTCAGGAGCAAGGTAATTTGGAGTGATGAGACCAAAATAGAACTCTTTGGCCACAACCATAAACATTACAGTTGGAGAGAGGACAACAAGGCCTATGATGAAAGGAACAGCATTTCTAGTTTAAAGCATGGAGGTGGATCGCTGATGTTTCGGGGATGTGTGAGCTACAAAGTCACAGGAAACTTGGTCAAAGTTGAATAAAAGATGAATGCAGCACATTATCGGCAAATATTGGAGTCAAATTTGAACTCATCTGCCCGGAAACTACGCATGCAATGTACTTGGACGTTCCAACATGACAACGATTCAAAACACAAGGTCAAGTCAACCTGTCATTGGCTACAGCAGAAAAAAGTGAAGGTTCTGGAGTGGCCATCTCAGTCTCCAGACCTCAATATCATTGAGCCACTCTGGGGAGATCTCAAGCGCACAGTTCATGCTAGACAGCAAAGGAATTTACAGGAACTAGAGGCTTTTCACCAAGAAGAGTGGGCAGATTTACCATCTGATAAAATAAAGAACCTCATCCACAACTACCACAAAAGACTTCAAGCTGTCATTGATGTTCGAGGGGGCAATACATGGTATTAAGAAATGAGGTATGTAAACTTTTGATCAGGGTTATTTGGATGTTTTGGGTTGTCATTATGATTTAACCCCTTAAGCCCCAAGGGTGGTTTGCACGTTAATGACCGGGCCAATTTTTACAATTCTGACCACTGTCCCTTTATGAGGTTATAACTCTGGAACGCTTTAACGGATCTTGGCAATTCTGACCCTGTTTTCTCGAGACATATTGTACTTCATGATAGTAATAAAATTTCTTAGATATAACATGCATTTATTTGTGAAAAAAATGGAAATTTGGCGAAAATTTGGACAATTTTGCAATTTTCCGACTTTGAATTTTTATGCCCTTAAATCACAGAGATATGTCACACAAAATAATTAATATGTAACATTTCCCACATGTCTACTTTACCTCAGCACAATTTTGGAACCCAAATTTTTTTTGTTAGGGAGTTATAAGGGTTAAAAGTTGACCAGCAATTTCTCATTTTTACAACACAAATATTTTTTAGGGACCACATCACATTTGAAGTCATTTTGAGGGGTCTATATGATAGAAAATAACCAAGTGTGACACCTTTCTAAAAACTGCACCCCACAAGGTGCTCAAAACCACATTCAAGAAGTTTATTAACCCTTCAGGTGTTTTACAGGAATTTTTGGAATGTTTTAAAAAAAATGAACATTTAACTTTTTTCACAAAAAATTTACTTAAGCTCCAATTTGTTTTATTTTACCAAGGGTAACAGGAGAAAATAGACCCCGAAAGTTGTTGTACAATTTGTTCTGAGTATGCTGATACCCCATATGTGGGGGTAAACCACTGTTTGGGTGCATGGCAGAGCTCGGAAGGGAAGGAGCGCCATTTGACTTTTCAATGCAAAATTAACTGGAATTGAGATGGGACGCCATGTTGCGTTTGGAGAGCCCCTGATGAACCTAAACATTGAAACCCCCACAAGTGACACCATTTTGGAAAGTAGACCCCATAAGGAACTTATCTAGATATGTGGTGAGCACTTTAACCCACCAAGTGCTTCACAGAAGTTTATAATGCAGAGCCGTAAAAATAAAAAATCATATTTTTTCACAAATATGAACTTTTCGCCCCCAATTTTTTATTTTCTCAAGAATAAGAAGAAATTGGACCCCAACGGTTGTTGTGCCATTTGTTCTGAGTATGCCGATACCCCATATGTGGGGATAAATGTTATGGATCCCAATGGCTAGGGGATCGCACGGACAAGCAAAAATAACTCAAATAACGGACGAGCTCTAGGGTGATGGAACCTGGGCTGACCGCTGCCCTACTCCTGACAAACACAACTAGAAATAGCCAGGGAGCGTGCCTACGTTGATTCTAGACGCCTCGCGCCAGCCTAAGAGCTAACTAGCACTGCAGAGAAAATTAAGACCTAGCTTGCCTCCAGAGAAATAAACCCCAAAGGTATAGTTGCCCCCCCCACATGTATTGACGGTGAAAATGAGAGGAAGGCACGCACATAGATATGAAAATAGAGTTAGCAAAACGAGGCCCGCTATAACTAGAAAGCAGAAGGATACAAAAGGGGTCTGAGCGGTCAGCAAAAAACCCTAATCAAAAACCATCCTGAGATTACAAGCACTCATGTGCCAACTCATGGCACATGGGGAGCACCTCAGCCCACTAGAGCTTCCAACTAGCATAGAGTAATATTTAGCAAGCTGGACAAAAAACAAAACAACTGAAAAGCATAACTTAGCTTATCCTGAGAGATCTGGAAGCAGGTAGTCAGAACCAAACTGAGCACATCTGAGTACATTGATAGCCGGCAAGGGAATGACAGGAAAGCCAGGTTAAATAGGAAACACCCAGCCTCTGATGGACAGGTGGAAATCAGAGACCGCAACCCACCAAAGTCACCCAGTACCAGTTGTAACCACCAGAGGGAGCCCAAAAACAGAATCCACAACAGATAAACCACTGTTTGGGTGCAAGGCAGAGCTTGGAAGGGAAGGAGCGCTGTTTGACTTTTCAATGCAAAATTGACTGGAATTGAAATGGGACACCATGTTGCATTTGGAGAGCCCCTGATGTGCCTAAACATTGAAACCCCCCACAAGTGATACCATTTTGACAAGTAGACCCCCTAAGGAACTTATCTAGATGTGTGGTGAGCACTTTGACCCACCAAGTGCTTCACAGAAGTTTATAATGCAAAGCCGTCAAAACAAAAAATCATATTTTTTCACAAATATGATCTTTTTGCCCCCAATTTTTTATTATCCCAAAGGGTAAGAGAAGAAATTGGACCCTAACGGTTGTTGTGCCATTTGTTCTGAGTATGCTTATACCCCATATGTGAGGGCAAACCACTGTTTGGGCGCATGGCAGAGCTCGGAAGGGAAGGAGCGCCATTTGACTTTTCAGTGCAAAATTGACTGGAATTGAGATGGGATGCCATGTTGCGTTTGGAGAGCCCCTGATGTGCCTAAACATTGAAACCCCCCACAAGTGACACCATTTTGGAAAGTAGACCCCCTAAGGAACTTATCTAGATGTGTGGT
This sequence comes from Ranitomeya variabilis, assembly GCF_051348905.1. Lineage (NCBI taxonomy): Eukaryota > Metazoa > Chordata > Amphibia > Anura > Dendrobatidae > Ranitomeya > Ranitomeya variabilis. The sequence continues at coordinate 804,919,944 of NC_135232.1, read as the reverse complement.
GAGCACTTTGACCCACCAAGTGCTTCACAGAAGTTTATAATGCAGAGCCGTCAAAGCAAAAAATCATATTTTTTTCACAAATATGATTTTTGCCCCCAATTTTTTATTTTCCCAAAAGTAAGAGAAGAAGAAATTGGACCCCAATAGTTGTTGGGCCATTTGTCCTGAGTACGCTGATACCCCATATGTGGGGAAGAACCACCGTTTGGGTGCATAGCAGAGCTCGGAAGGGAAGGAGCGCCATTTGGAATGCAGACTTGGATGGATTGGTCTGCAGGCGTCACGTTGCATTTGCAGAGCCCCTGATGCACCTAAACAGTAGAAATCCCCCACAAGTGACCCCATATTGTAAACTAGACCCCCCAAGGAACTTATCTAGATGTGCTGTGAGAACTTTGATCCCCCAAGTGTTTCACTACAGTTTATAATGCAGAGTCGTGAAAATAAAAATTAATTTTTTTCCCACAAAAATGTTTTTTAGCCCCCCAAATGTATATTTTCCAAAGGGTATCAAGAGAAATTGGACCCCAAAAGTTGTTGTCCAATTTGTCCTGAGTATTCTGATACCCCATATGTTGGGGTACACCCCTGTTTGGGCGCACGGGAGAGCTCGGAAGGGAAGGAGCACTGTTTTACTTTTTCAACGCAGAATTGGCTGGAATTGAGATCGGACGCCATGTCGCGTTTGAAGAGCCCTGATGTGCCTAAACAGTGGAAACCCCCAATTCTAACTGAAACCCTATCCCAAACAAACCCCTAACCCTAATCCCAACCATAACTTTAACCACACCCCTAACCCTGACACCCCTAACCCTAATCCCAACCGTAAATGTAATCCAAACCCTAACCCTAACTTTAGCCCCAACCATAACTTTAGCCCCAACCTTAACTCTAACTTTAGCCCCAACCCTAACCCTAACTTTTGCCCCAACCCTAACTCTAACTTTAGTCCCAACCCTAACCCTAACTTTAGCCCCAGCCCTAACTTTAGCCCCGACCCTAACTGTAGCCCTAACCCTAACTGTAGCCCTAACACCAACCCTAGCCCTAACCCTAGCCCTAACCCTAGCCCCAACCCTAACCCTAACCCTAGACCTAACCCTAGCCCTAGCCCTAACCCTAGCCCTAACTCTAGCCCTAACCCTTACCCTAACCCTAACCCTAGCCCTAACTCTAGCCCTAACCCTAGCCCTAACCCTAACCCTAGCCCTAACCCTAACCCTAGCCCTAACCCTAGCCCTAGCCCTAACCCTAGCCCTAACCCTAGCCCTAACCCTAACCCTAACCCTAACCCTAGCCCTAGCCCTAACCCTAACCCTAATGAGAAAATGGAAATAAATAATTTTTTAAAAATTTTTTATGTTTCCCTAACTAAGGGGGTGATGAAGGGGGGTTTGATTTACTTTATATAGCGGGTTTTTTAGCGGATTTTTATGATTGGCAGCCGTCACACACTAAAAGACGCTTTTTATTGCAAAAAATATTTTTTGCGTTACCACCCACATTTTGAGACCTATAATTTTTCCATATTTTGGTCCACATAGTCATGTGAGGTCTTGTTTTTTGCGAGACGAGTTGACGTTTTTATTGGTAGCATTTTTGGGCATGTGAAATTTTTTGATCGCTTTTCATTCCGATTTTTGTGAGGCAGAATGACCAAAAACCAGCTATTCATGAATTTCTTTTGGGGGGGCGTTTATACCGTTCCACATTTGGTAAAATGGATAAAGCAGTTTTATTCTTTGGGTCAGTACGATTACAGCGATACCTCATTTCGATTATTTTTTATGTTTTGGCACTTTTATACGATAAAAACTATTTTATAGAAAAAACAATTATTTTTGCATCGCTTTATTCTGAGGAGTATAACTTTTTTATTTTTTTGCTGATGATGCTGTATGGCAGCTCGTGTTTTGCGGAACAAGATGACGTTTTCAGCGGTAACATGGTTATTTATATCCGTCTTTTTGATCGCGTGTTATTCCACTTTTTGTTCGGCGGTATGATAATAAAGCGCTGTTTTTTGCCTCGTTTTTTTTTTTTTTTTTTTTTTTAACGGTGTTCACTGAAGGGGTTAACTAGTGGGCCAGTTTTATAGGTCGGGTCATTACGGACGCGGCGATACTAAATATGTGTACTTTTATTGTTTTTTTTTTTATTTAGATAAAGAAATGTATTTATGGGAACCATTTTCTTTTCTCTCTTTATTTAGGATTTTTTTTTATTATTTTTTTTTTACACATTTAAAACATTTTTTTTTTTTACTTTGTCCCAGGGGGGACATCACTGTATAGTGACAGATCGCTGATATGACACTTTGCAGAGCACTGTGTCAGATCAGCGATCTGACAGAGAGTGCTCCTCGCTTACCAGAGCCTGCTCTGCACCCAGAAGTAATCCCTGCAGGACTCGGAAGTAGCCTCGCGGCCATTTTGGATCCGGGGCCTGCAGGGAGGAGACGCTCAGTACAAGGTGAGTACATCTCTTTGTACCGATCGTCTCAGGGAAGCACGCAGGGAGCCCCCTCACTGCATGATGCTTCCCTGTACCGCCAGAACAATGCGATCATGTTTGATCGCAGTGTGCCGGGGGTTAATGTGCCGGGAGCAGTCCGTGACCGCTCCTGGCACATAGTGCCGGACGACAGCTGCGATAGTCAGCTGACACCCGGCCGCGATCGGCCGCGCTCCCCCCATGAGCGCGGCCCATCGCATATGACGTACTATCCCGTCACTGGGAATTAAGTCCCAGGTCACCTTGACGGGATAGTACGTCACATGGGATTAAGGGGTTAAAAAGAAAAAAACAGTATATACTAAAAGAGAACACCTCATATAAAGATAAAGAGAAATAACAAAGGGGATAATACCTTCACTAACACATGTATGCCAAAAAAGAGACACCAGAAGGAGCAATTCCCATTATTACAAATTTTATTAGATCTAAAATAGTAATCACATATAATATGAATCATATATAAATATTGACAAGAGATACAAAACAGGTGGTGCAACCACCTATGAACCGGTAACAGCAGAAATAGAAAAACAGAAAAACAACAGGACCAAGGTGCCTAAACCATATCATGAAAGATCAAATTTGCGCAGGGTGCAATACCACATAAGGGGGCCTGAATAAATTCATTGTGCAGAATGTATACCGAGTAATGTGCATAGATGACCAAATAGGCCCTAAATAGGTGCAAACTCGATCTCCAAAGAAGATAACTGTAGCAACAAAATGCTCATGCCATGACCTGCTATTGCACATGCCCCAAAAAGCCTCAAATAGCAGGAGTAATCCCAGTGAAATAACATATGGTAGACACATAATACCTGCAGTCATGATGGCCTAAGTATGGTCCTGTCGTATAGAACACCTCGACGCGCGTTTCACCACAACGGTGGCTTCGTCAGGAGGTAAGTAACCGTCACCAGTGAATCCCCTTAAATACTGAAAAAGATGATGTGATTACCAGCAGCCTTGTGCGGCGCGCCTCCGCCATGATGCGACACGCCGTGGAGAGCGGCGCTCAAGGTGCGCATCACCACGTCACATGGTCAGATCAGATGACCGGACCCGTGACCATGGCAACGCGTCACCAAAATAGAGCGCCTCCCACCATCGCGCGAAGCAGCGCATGCGCGGTGCGCGCTCCGGCCGGGAAGGTGATAAAGAAAGTAAAGAAGGTAAACTGCTGCACACCGCAGGAAAAAATAAAAAAATGAAAGGCGTGGAGACAATAAGATATACATTGTGATGGTTACCAACAGTGGGACTACCAATGGGCAAAAGTATGTTTGGGCCCTAAAGCTAGAAAAATTAGTGTGAACCATACATTCAGGCCGCTCAGACCACCTAGAAATAGCCTAATTGATTATAATAGGGAACCCAACATGTAGTACAAGGCAGATCATACACCGTCAGTACAGTAACCCATACCAGGAAATTAGAGCGGCACCAGTATTGGTTCACTAGTATCCACGCTAAGTCCCTGAACAGGTAACAGCTGCAAATAAGGTAATCATCCCAATAGCCCATAGCAGGTATATGCCCAAAAGTGGTCTGTCCTTATGCTGGGCCGTAGTGTACAAATACAGATGGTCCCACGCATTCCTTTATAGAGGGTCACAATGCCATACAATGGTTCCACCTAGAGGCCTCATCGGCACCATAGACTCCACCAAGGGGTCAGAAACATATGTGGACCACAGTGCATAATCATGAAATATGACCCAGTGTTGTAAAAGCAGTAATAAATAAATCACAAACAGCAATCTGTCCTTATACTGGGTCATGATGTTCAGCTGCAGTTGGTCCACCACCTGTTTTGTATCTCTTGTCAATATTTATATATGATTCATATTATATGTGATTACTATTTTAGATCTAATAAAATTTGTAATATTGGGAATTGCTCCTTCTGGTGTCTCTTTTTTGGCAGAAAAAAACAGTAGTTTGACAATAAATGGCTTCACCCAACCACTAACCATGAGAAGAGAAAAAGTTTTGGTATTATCATTCATATTCTCTGAAAAAAGGCCAAGAAAGCAAAAATTCTGTCGCGGTATGTAAACTTTTGACCACAACTGTAGTTTCCTCCATGCTGCTAATGATGCTTCTTCTAAAAATGGGAGATTTTTCAAGTATATATTGGTCAGCGCAAAAAGCGGCAATATTAGGGGAGAAAAGATTCTTTGCAGCTGCAAAACAGGTCAAAAACCGCCAACATTGTCAACAGTAGAAAATATAAAACCTTAGGTTTGTTTTGCAGCATGCAAATAATCTCCACCTTATGATGAAAAGAAAAAAAAACAACTTTCTGTTTTCTATAAAGCTGTCGGCTTTATAGAAAACAGAAAGTTTTTTTTTTTCTTTTCATCAGAAGGTGGAGATTATTTGCATAGCGCAAAACAAACCTAAGGTTTTATATTCTTCTAAAAATGTGCTATATAGACACATTAAAGCTGGAATCCGTAATGTATCTGTGTGTGCTGTGTATTGGAAACATTAAAGCAGCATACCTCTACACTAGTGTTGAGCATTCCGATACCGCAAGTATCGGGTATCGGCCGATACTTGCGGGTATCGGAATTCCGATACCGAGATCCGATACTTTTGTGGTACCGGGAATCGGTATCGGGATTAATATCAATGTGTAAAATAAAGAATTAAAATAAAAAGTAGGGATATACTCACCTCTCCGGTGGCTCCTGGACTTTACCGCCGTAACCGGGAGCCGTTGTACCTAAGAATGCGCGCTTGAAGGGCCTTAGATGAGGTCACTGCGCTCTGATTGGTCCGTAGCGGTCGCGTGACCGCTACGCGACCAATCACAAAGCAGTGACGTCACCTAAGGTCTTTCAAGCGCTTGAAATACCTTAGAAGACGTCACTGCTTTGTGATTGGTCGCGTAGCGGTCACGCGACCGCTACGCGACCAATCAGAAGCTGCGGACGTCTTCTAAGGTATTTCAAGCGCTTGAAAGACCTTAGGTGACGTCACTGCTTTGTGATTGGTCGCGTAGCGGTCACGCGACCGCTACGGACCAATCAGAGCGCAGTGACCTCATCTAAGGCCCTTCAAGCGCGCATTCTTAGGTACAACGGCTCCCGGTTACGGCGGTAAAGTCCAGGCTGCGTCGGAGGGTGAGTATATCCCTATTTTTTATTTTAATTCTTTCTTTTACACATTGATATGGATCCCAGGGCCTGAAGGAGAGTTTCCTCTCCTTCAGACCCTGGGAACCATACAGGATAACGTCTGATACTTGGTGTCCCATTGACTTGTATTGGTATCGGGTATCGGTATCGGATTAGATCCGATACTTTGCCGGTATCGGCCGATACTTTCCGATACCGATACTTTCAAGTATCGGACGGTATCGCTCAACACTACTCTACACACTAGTTCAGAGACAACTTAAGATTACAGATAGAGCTTACAGAGGAGAATACTTCTGTAAGATCGAAGATAAAGTCATATAATGGCCAAATATAGTATTATTCCTCATAAACAAACACGACATTTTAATCCAAAGTCACCTAAAATGAAAGAAATTCTTTAACATTAAGGTACAATACACTTCACTGAGCTGTACTGTATATTTAAAGGGAATCTGTCACCATAAGAACACACCCATGACTACAATAATGTGTGGATTCGTCGGCTTCACTGAATTTTCCCAAAACATTAGATATACAATAAGCCTATCTTATGCAATAAATGCATTCTTATTGTAATTTTCAGTATTAGACCAAAGAAGGTGAGTATAGATTATTAAAAGTAGATTTAAAATATAGGAAATAGAGCAACTATAGCATATATGTATTATGTCACAAATTTTCACATGGTTTTCATGTGGGCATGACTTATTGGTTGCAATTGTACACCACATTTAAAAAAAAATTAGCTAACCAACTGCAGAAAAGACAAAAAAAAGTTTTCATGACATTTTATGCATTATCATATTAACCTGCTTATATCGGTTAGCATTTTCCAGAGACCTGCCGCATCACCAAAGTGGGAGTGGGAGGTTCGGACTATGGAAGATTTTAGTCTTAGATCTTTATCAGGATAAATGGTGCTATCTAAGTGAATAAAATAAATAAATTAATAAATGAAGGTTGCTGCATCAGCATGAAGAGCTTTGTGGGTGAGTGTGGTAAGTACATGTTCTATTCTGTAGCAGATGAGTAACCAGTGCAATGACTGGTGTAGGGTGGGTCCATTGGTGTAACGGCTAGACTGTAATGTGATCCTAACTGCTGTTATAGTGAGTGGAAGACCAATTAGTTGTAGTGATTATGAGAAGAAGGAATAAGAACAACACTAACAGTAATTGTATGCGGTTTTGATTGTAAAAAAGGACAGATTCTGGAGATATTTTTTAGTTGCACATTACATAATAATGTATATGATTGGATATAGGTAGTTAAAGAAAGATTCCATCACAATCTCAAGACAGTGAGCATACTGCCAATGAGTACCATAGTACTTAGTCCCGGGTAGTCACACACGAAAATGGAAATATCAAGTGTGGGTAGGTTAATAGAGTACAAACAAAAGAAGTTCAGTTTTGAAAGGATTCAAAGAAGATGCTAAGAACATAAGACAACTAATGTCATGGTGATGGCAAGAGAAGTACCACTGTGCTGGGGCTCTGTGCTGGTGCAGGGGCTCTGTGCTGGGGCTCTGTGCTGGGGCTCTCTGCTGGGACAGGGGCTCTGTGCTGGTGCAGGGGCTCTGTTCAGGGGCTGTGCTGGAGTAGGGGGCTGTGCTGGGGCAGGGGGGCTGAGCTCCAGGTCAGGGGCTTTGCTACGGGGCAGGGGCTGTGCTCCGATGCAGTGGAAGCGGCTGTCTGTGCTCGGGGGGCTCTGCCAGCATTTCGTCAAAGCCCAGAGGCCCCCGCACATCCATTGCTGCCATGCTGCAGTGGCCTCCGGGAACATGGCCTCTGGGAAGATGGCTGCCGGGCTGGGGGCGGTGCATGCTCAGATTCAAATCTCAGCAATAAGATCTCATCCCGAGATCTCGTTTCCCGAGATCTTGGGACGAGATCTGAATCTGAGCATGCACCGCCCCCGGACCTGGCGGCCATGTTCCCGGAGGCCACCATAACATGGCAGCAACAGATGTGCAGGGGCCTCTGGGCTTTGATGAAATGCCGGCAGAGCCCCCCATGGAGCACAGAGAGATGCTGCCACTGCCCCGAAGCACAGCCCGCCACACCACACCACAGAGCCCTGCAGCACCGCCACAGCCGCAGGATTTGTAAGTATATTGCAACGATAAGGCGCACACCCATTGTCCCCCAAAAATTTTTAGGGAAAAAGTGCGTCTTATGGTCCAAAAAATATGGTATGTTTAGGTTTAAGATGACCTTTCACTGGATTTATTAATTTAATATGGGAACCTCCTCCAATTCTCAATATTCAACTGATTCTGGGAAGGTTTTTCTCTTTCTTCTGTTCCTCTCCATTCAAAAATTAGGCCTCCAGGAATAAAGGTATACATTTTATCTTTAACCAACAGGTTATTTACTAAAGAACATTTGGGAGCCGTATTTTGATTGTCCTGGTTCAGAAAAGAAAAAGCAAATGCACACAAGGAAGTTCTGTGGTATACGCCCAGTTGGTTGAAGGGAAAATTTGCATCTTTATTTCTGGGGGGCATAACAATGGAACAGAGGGGCACAGAAGAAACAAAACCAGTTTTCATAATCAGGGAAACAGCATTAGTTGCATAAATTACTCAGTATAAATTAAAAAAAAAATCCAGTGAAAGATCCTCTAACCAGGGAAAATAACAATATGGCATACAGCATACATGGATCAATAATGATACGTGACAAACAGTGCGCCTCCTTTTGTGTCCATATCAGTGATATCTTATTCAAATTAAGTTTTTTTGAATTGGTTTAATACATTAATCATTTGTACTTTTTCCTGCATGATTCATTTGGCAGCACTCAAAGCCATAAAACCTAACAGGAAACGGCATTTACGTATTATAAAGGATTAAACACTTCATGCTTTTCTTGTGAGTAAGAAGACATCCGATTTGTAACATACATATATCAATAATATTTTGAGTGGGTGCTATCCCTATTAATTTGCAACACAGTTCCAAAACCTTCAATATGAGCCTTAGTAATGCTCCATAGTGATGATTACAGCAATGTATAGATCCAGCTACTTATCGGATACCACAATGAAACTGAGTTTTATTTGTTTAAAGAAAGCTTTAAATATGTGCGGAATGTCAGAGCAAGTTTCAACAAAGACACTTCCTAAATGTGCCATGAAGCCTTTTTGGTTTCTTAGTTTTTAAAATGCCATAGAAAAGTTACCTTAGATCCAGTGTAAAAGATTACAAAGGCTGAGTCACGACTAAAAGAAATGTTTTTTTTACAAATTTCACATCATATTACAAGAAACCTGAGTGCATAACCCCGATCGTTTGTATACATAATCTAAATTATTGTCAGGACAGATTTTTCTAGAAATATGCATGGAGAGGTCTGTCAGCTCGTATATGCTGAAACAAAATAGCTAAATAACAATAGAAGTTTTACACTTACAGTTTTTCATCTATAAGGCTTTATTTCTGGGACACGCAAGAAAGGCAGACATTAGAAAATGCAAGTTTCCTGGAATGTTTATTGTTATTTTGCAAAGAAGTGAATATCAATTGTTTAACCGTCATTAAAAATCATTGGTGATTTAAAGTAGAAAATCAAAGATATTATTACAAGCCTCATAGGACTCCAATCTATCCAACTATGCAATCTATCAAACTAAAGAACGGAGTTTTGATATGTCTTATCGGAATGGAGTGGTAGTTGTGTACTGTCTATGGCACTGCCAGAATTAATTATTAATATTTAATTATTTATTTATTATTATAGGGCCATTTATTCCTTGGCGCTTTACATGTGAAAAAGGGTATATAATTAATCAAGTGTTGCAGTCGGCTATCTTTGTCAGTCTCATATAACATTAATGTGACCACCAATCTATACAGATGGGTCATTACTGTTATTGTGAACAGTTAAACAAGTTGAACATCTCGCCAACCATTAAGCATGAGGTGGATCACTCATGCTTTGGGGTTGTGGTGCATCAATGGCACCTGGAACCTGAAGTTAAAAACAGGATGGCTTCTACAAATGGATATTGATCCTAAACACACATCAAAATCCACAACAGACTACCTCAAAAGGCACAAACTGAAGGTTTTACAATGGCCCTCACAGTCCCCTGATCTGAACATCATTGAAAATCTGCGGCTAGACCTATTTAGGCCTGTATGTGGCTAGGGAACTTGAACTCAGCTTCCCAAAGATGTGATAATCCACAGTTAATTTATGTTTTAAGGGAAGGGGGCCATCAATTTTTCACACAGGGCCATGTAGGCATTGCATGACCTTAGGTAACCATCGATACCTAAGGTCCTGCTATGCCTGCACATGAGGAAAGAGACATAGCGAATCAGAAAAACCATAATACATTTCTAATTGAAGATATTTGCTAATATTATTATTACAACTACTACATATTGGAATAGGATATTGGATCTCTGACAGCAGCATTAAAATGGTTGCAATCCGCATGTGTGCTGCCAGATTGTGAGGTGCTGATGGGTGCAACCCCTATCGCTGTCATCTTTGCCCTACCATGAATCCCAGCCTCTGTGCTGAAGTATTCTATTAGGCCAGCGTCACACTAGCGAGTTTTACAGACGTATGAGCACAGAAAATACATCCGTAAAATACGCATTACACACGGCCCAACGAATCTCTATGGGGCAGCTCCTATCAGCCGTATATTACGCATCCGTAATATATGGTATTGTACGGCCGTAGAAAATCGCAGCATGCTGTGTTTGTCAGCATATTGCACAAAAAATACGCCAATGAAAGTCTATGGGGGCGAGAAAAATACGGATTCCACATGGACCAGCAGTGTGACTTGCGAGAAATACGCACCTGTGTTCTATCGAAAAGCCGGTAATTCAATTGCCGGCTTTTCATTTCTCCTTCACAAACCCGACATGATATGAGACATGGTTTACATACAGTAAATCATCTCATATCCCCTTTTTTTTGCATATTCCACACTACTAATGTTAGTAGTGTGCATGTGCAAAATTTGGGTACTGTAGCTTGAAAAATAAAGGGTTAAATCGCGGAAAAAATTGGCGTGGGCTCCCGCGCAATTTTCTCCGCCAGAGTGGTAAAGCCAGTGACTGAGAGCAGATATTAATAGCCTAGAGAGGGTCCATGGTTATTGGCCCCCCCTGGCTACAAACATCTTTATTTTTCAAGCTACAGCGCCCAAATTTTGCACATACACACTACTAACATTAGTAGTGTGGAATATGCAAAAAAAAGGGATATGAGATGGTTTACTGTATGTAAACCATGTCTCATATCATGTCGGGTTTGTGAAGGAGAAATGAAAAGCCGGCAATTGAATTACCGGCTTTTCTGCTATAGCGCGCTGAAGTAAATATAAATATATATATATATATATATATATATATATATATATATATGTGTCTCACTGACATATATATATATATATATATATATATATATATATATACTGTATATATGTTTTACCGAACATTTGAGCCCATAAATCCATTAGATGTCAGTTTTGCAAGCCTGCGAGAAAATCTCGCAGTACGGATGCCATACGGATTACATACAGAGGATGCCATGCGCAAAATACGCTGCCACACCCTGCCTACGGATGACATACAGATCACTATTTTGGGAACATTTCTGCGTATTACGGACGTAAAAAACGGACCGTATTGTCTTACGCCTAGTGTGACGCCGGCCTTAAACAGTAGAAATTATAAATTGATCGCATATTCAAGACTCCTATGGACTAAAAAAGAAAATACATGGAGGTTAATTAAAAAATTGTTTGGAAAATATTTTTAAAAAAAATAAAAAATAAACAAATATTAGAGTCTGAATCACCAAATTTTTCACAATCCAAAAATAAAAAAAAGTAAAAAGAAAAATGTATATGGTGTTGGATCATCAATATAGATGGTCACCTCATATTGCAAAAATAGGAATAAAAAGGCAATTAAAATGTCATAATATCCAAAATGATGCCAATAAAATCTATAGCTCACCACTAGTGTTGAGCATTCCGATACCGCAAGTATCGGGTATCGGCCGATATTTGCGGTATCGGAATTCCGATACCGAGTTCCGATATTTTTGCGATATCGGGAATCGGGATCGGGATGCATATTCATGTGTAAAATAAAGAATAAAAATAAAAAATAGGGATATACTCACCCTCTGACGCGCCCTGGTTGTAACCGCTGCAACCGGCAGCCTCCATTCCTAAGAATGAGCGAGTGAAGGACCTGCGATGACGTCGCGGTCTTGTGATTGGTCGCGTAACCGCTCACGTGACCGCTCACGCGACCAATCACAAGCCGCGACGTCATCGAAGGTCCTTCACTCACTCATTCTTAGGAACAGAGGCTGCCGGTTGCAGCGGTTACAACCAGGGCCGTCGGAGAGGTGAGTATATCCCTATTTTTTATTTTTATTCTTTATTTTACACATGAATATGGATCCCAGGGCCTGAAGGAGAGTTTCCTCTCCTTCAGACCCTGGGAACCATCCAGGATCACTTCCGATATTTGTGTCCCATTGACTTGTATTGGTATCGGGTATCGGTATCGGCGATATCCGATATTTTTCGGATATCGGCCGATACAATCTGATACCGATACTTTCAAATATCGGAAGGTATTGCTCAACACTACTCGCCACATAAAAAGCAAGCTCACATAGAGCTCCGTCATCAGAAGATGAAGAATTTAAATGTTTGGAGTAATGCTTTTGGGTCAGGGTAATATAAAGTCACTAAGTATAGATTTTTTTTCCATAGTACAAGTGCTGACATAATTCCCAACCATAGAATGCATTAAATCACCTCACCCTTTCACTATGAAATCTTTACAGACTTGGAAAGACCTTGCAGATGTTGCCCTGGTTGGATTTGAACTCTCGGCCCCATGAGCTGTGCTGACAGTGTGCCCTAAGTGTTTTTCCTAAGTACTATAGCTAGCTCTTTGTAGTTTCCTCATTATTGTGGAGATGTTTTAATAGGACCTCTCAAAAAGTTACTCTTTCTAATTAGTGAGCGCTAAATAGTATTAAAATAATACACATCTGATTGGCACACTTGATTCGACTCATTTAGACAATATGAACAGATGTTTCTCAGCAGTAAAGAAAATCAGGAAAATATAGACATTTTTCTTATAATTTCCATCCATTATTCAGATATTTTGCAGCTGGTATACAGCAATTATACAATTCTTCCATAGAAGGAATATCCTAACGTTATGCCCTAATCTTTTTAATATTTCTGGTTTAAATAAGAATATAAATATGGCAATAATTACTAATCATATTAATAACTTAGGTGTTGAAGCCCCATATGTAAAATATTTCATATTCAGCTTAGCCATTTATATATGTGTCTTTTGTAACTTTCTCTTTGGTTCAGCATGCCTTATCCTGAGGTTTGTGGTGCAAGATGAATTTGGTCTTAATGTTGCCCTGCAGTTTTGATGAGAAATGGATCATGTGAAAGGGTTAGTTAGCATTGTGTCAACTCATAATTAGTGTTGAGCGATACCGTCCGATACTTGAAAGTATCGGTATCGGAAAGTATCGGCCGATACCGGCAAAGTATCGGATCCAATCCGATACCGATACCCGATACCAATACAAGTCAATGGGACTCATGTATCGGACGGTATCCCTGATGGTTCCCAGGGTCTGAAGGAGAGGAAACTCTCCTTCAGGCCCTGGGAACCATATTAATGTGTAAAATAAAGAATTAAAATAAAAAATATTGCTATACTCACCTCTCCGACGCAGCCTGCACCTTACCGAGGGAACCGGCAGCGTTGTTTGCTTAAAATTCGCGCTTTAACATCCTTACGCGAAGTCCCGGCTTGTGATTGGTCGCGCGCCGCCCATGTGGCCGGGACGCAACCAATCACAGCAAGCCGTGACGTAATTTCAGGTCCTTCAGGATTTTAAAATTACGTTCCGGCGTTGTGATTGGTTGCGTCGCGGTCACATGGGCGACGCAACCAATCACAAGCCGTGACGTCACGGGAGGCAGGAGACGCGCGCATTTTAAAATGCGCGCGTCTCCTGCCTCCCGTGACGTCACGGCTTGTGATTGGTTGCGTCGCCCATGTGACCGCGACGCAACCAATCACAGCAAGCCGTGACGTAATTTCAGGTCCTTCAGGATTTTAAAATTACGTTCCGGCGTTGTGATTGGTTGCGTCGCGATCACATGGGCGACGCGACCAATCACAAGCCGTGATGTCACGGGAGGCTGGACACGCGCGCATTTTAAAATGCGCGCATCTGTATTCATTTGTTAAAATCTGGAGTTATTGACTTAATTTGCAAAAGATAGGGGAGATGTGGACACATTTGTATATGGTACAGCTACTAGATGACAATCCATACACTATAGTGATTGATAGCTAGAGCTAAATGATATATAAGGCCATGTTCACAAATCAAACCCTACATTTTTATACCTCTATAAACAGTATAATATTTTTGGCCACTATTTTCAGATTGAATCCAAATACGATAGGTCACTTGTTCTATGTGCTCTTTTCTGCTGTCCTCCTCTATGATCGCTGCATATAGTGTAATCTTTTGAATATCTTATTCACACAGTAATGGTCCGCTCCTGTTCCTTCCTTCAGTATATGAAATATAGACAATACTATTGAGAGCAATCAATGTACATAAAGGTAGATAAATGAGAGATAAAAACTAAAGCTATAGATAAATGAAGCGATGGGTGCAAACTCAAAATAGGACTATGGTAAAAATTAAATACAGTTCATGTTCACCAAATAAAATATTCATAATTCTTTATTAGACTTATCATAATAAAATAGTATTACAAACATTGCCACCAAGGGTAAAGAAAACAGTATTAGCATGTACTAGTGAAGGAGTGCCAAAAAATTAAGCATACTGGTTAGTAATAACTAGTGTTGAGCATTCCGATACTGCAAGTATCGGGTATCGGCCGATACTTGCTGTATCGGAATTCCGATACCGAGATCCGATATTTTTGTGATATCGGGTATCGGTATCGAAACAACATTAATGTAAAAATGTGTAAAAGAGAGAATTAAAATAAAAAATATTGCTATACTCACCTCTCCGACGCAGCCTGCACCTTACTGAGGGAAGCGGCAGCGTTCTTTGTTTAAAATTCGCGCTTTTCTTTCCTTTACGTGAGTCCCGGCTTGTGATTGGTTGCGTGCCACCCATGTGACCGGCACGCAACCAATCACAGCAAGCCGTGACGTAATTTCAGGTCCTTCAGGATTTTAAAATTACGTTCCGGCGTTGTGATTGGTTGCGTCGCAGTCACATGGGAGACGCAACCAATCACAGCAAGCCGTGACGTAATTTCAGGTCCTTAAGGATTTTAAAATTACGTCCCGGCTTTGTGATTGGTTGCGTCGCAGTCAAAATTTTAAAATGCGCGCGTGTCCAGCCTCCCGGCTTGTGATTGGTTGACCGCGGCGCAACCAATCACAAGCCGGGACGTCACGGGAGGCTGGACACGCGCCCATTTTAAAAAGTGCGCGTGTCCAGCCTCCCGTGATGTCACGGCTTGTGATTGGTTAATGGCGGCCATGTTGCTGGGACGCGGACCAATCACAGCAAGCCGTGACGTAATTTCGTCACGGCTTGCTGTGATTGGTCCGCGTCCCGGCAACATGGCGCCGTGACCAATCATAAGCCGGGACGTCACTGGAGGCTGGACACGCGCGCTTTTTAAAATGGGCGCGTGTCCAGCCTCCCGTGACGTCCCGGCTTGTGATTGGTTAATGGCGGCCATGTTGCCGGGACGCGGACCAATCACAGCAAGCCGTGACGTAATTTCGTCACGGCTTGCTGTGATTGGTCCGCGTCCCGGCAACATGGCCGCCCTGACCAATCACAAGCCGGGACTTCACGTAACCAAGTAAAAGCGCGAATTTTAAACAAACAACGCTGCCGGTTCCCTCGCTGAGGTCCAGGCTGCGTCGGACAGGTGAGTATAGCGATATTTTTTATTTTAATTCTTTCTTTTACACATTTATATGGATCCCAGGGCCTGAAGGAGAGTTTCCTCTCCTTCAGACCCTGGGAACCATCAGGAATACCGTCCGATACTTGAGTCCCATTGACTTGTATTGGTATCGGGTATCGGTATCGGATTGGATCCGATACTTTGCCGGTATCGGCCGATACTTTCCGATACCGATACTTTCAAGTATCGGACGGTATCGCTCAACACTAGTAATAACAATATTATAATAAATATAAAGATCTGTAGGTATGGACTAATGTAAGTGAATTAAGTCACTATAGGAAAAGTATAATGTGCATACGAATAAATATAACAAGAATAAATTCATATTAGATAACAAAATATAAAGCAAATAGAATAATAGGTAAATAAAATGCAAGTGCTGTGGATGAATAAATGGATGAGCAAAGTGCACGCGCAAAACAAATTACTTATAGGGAATCTGTTAGTAGGATCAGCCAAGCTCTGATCTCACTGCAGAGCTTTGTGTGATTATAAGAGCAAAATGTCAGTTATTACATGTCTCACACTGGTAACACCCACTTTAATTTAAAATAATCTCTGGAGGTTGATTCTCAGGGAGATCTATGTCTCACCCATAGCCTGGAATAGCTCATTTACATATAAGAAAAATGTGGATTTGTCTGGAGAAAGACATCAGATCGCAGCTTTCAAGATATCAATTTATTTAAATTTCTATCACATACATGCCCATATAGACTATATAGGCTTAAGAGGGTGGATCGTGTGTAGTAGAATAAGGTACTCCTGAATGAAGGTGCACACTGGCATAGTGGCAATAAAATTGTACTGTGGATTGAAATTAAAATTTTTTTCTTGCATTATACTTGAGTGCCAAGTTTGTTAGGTATAGAGGGTGTTAGGGCTGGCGGAAAGCACCTAGTATATTTAGATATTATTATTGGTGCGTTCACAGCCCGGGGTCCACCGTGCAGGAGACCAACCTGCTGCTAGCAAATGGTGGCACAATATGGCGGTAGAAGCGAACTCTGTGACTTCACAGAGTCGAACAGAAGGGAAAACGCTGTGCCCTGTTAGCGTCACAGGGGAACAAAGCTGCCTAACAGAGCAAAAGCAATCAGTGGTCAGGGAGTAGCAAGCACACAAACACCTCCTCTCCGGTGGAGCCGGAAATCTAATGGCTTTACGCCAGCCCTGAATTCACCATACAAACTCCTCACCAGAGGTGCCAGTATTCTAGTGGCTTATTTCAGCCGGACCCTGACCACAAGCAGACAAGACCACTGAGTAGCTAAAGCTCATAACTAGTGTTGAGCATTCCGATACCGCAAGTATCGGGTATCGGCCGATACTTGCGGTATCGGAATTCCGATACCGGGATTCCGATACTTGCCGCGTATCGGATACCGGAATCGGAAGTTCTAAGATTCAAAAAGCAGAAATTCAGCCAATGAGATTGATTCCAAGTGTGGGCACATCCTGTTTAGCATGGAGGGCATGAAACTACTGGCAAGGCTGTGATTGGCTGGTGTAATGATGTCATGATGCAGTTTAAAAGTCGCTGGCGCCATTTTGCGATCACTCTGCTGTGAATTCAGTTAGTGACAGGACGCTGTTTGCTGACTGAGGGACAGTTTAGAGATAGCGATTTGCTTCTTTGTGCTTTCCAAAGGCTAATTTAGCAACCGCTGTGTTCACCTACTATTCACCTTGCTTTTGCCTTGTAGCGCTGTTTTCACAGCGATCTGCAAGGTCTGTGTGTGTGTGTGTGTGAGTGCAGCCCAGTCTCCAGTCTGAGTGCAGCCACATAGGCCATCCATAGTTGGTTGTATTCAGTTCAGGGAGGGTGGTTCATTGCCTCATACTGTTCCTTTTTTTTTTTTTTTTCCCAAGTAGTGTAGTCTGCTGCTAATTTATTCAAAAAAATCCTATTAGTGTCTTTCCACCCGTCTCCAGCTAATTTGTGGAAAAACACTACATAGGATAAAGTAGAGGAGGGTTTTTGGGCCTTGCAGCGCCGTTTACGGCTGTCTGCACGGTCTCCTTGTGACTGCAGCTCGCCCTGTAATCTGTGAGCAGCTGTAGCCTGGTTGTCTCCAGCTCAGGGTTTTTCACTGCGTCATACCGCCAAATCAATTTTCTTTTTTTTCAAAGTAGTGTAGTCTGCTGCTAATTAATTTTAAAAAATCCTATTAGTGTCTTTCCACCCGTCTCCAGCTAATTTGTGGAAAAACACTACATAGGATAAAGTAGAGGAGGGTTTTTGGGCCTTGCAGCGCCGTTTACGGCTGTCTGCACGGTCTCCGTGTGACTGCAGCTCGCCCTGTAATCTGTGAGCAGCTGTAGCCTGGTTGTCTCCAGCTCAGGGTTTTTCACTGCGTCATACCGCCAAATCAATTTTCTTTTTTTTCAAAGTAGTGTAGTCTGCTGCTAATTAATTTAAAAAAATCCTATTAGTGTCTTTCCACCCGTCTCCAGCTAATTTGTGGAAAAACACTACATAGGATAAAGTAGAGGAGGGTTTTTGGGCCTTGCAGCGCCGTTTACGGCTGTCTGCACGGTCTCCGTGTGACTGCAGCTCGCCCTGTAATCTGTGAGCAGCTATAGCCTGGTTGTCTCCAGCTCAGGGTTTTTCACTGCGTCATACTGCCAAATCAATTTTCTTTTTTTTCAAAGTAGTGTAGTCTGCTGCTAATTAATTTAAAAAAATCCTATTAGTGTCTTTCCACCCGTCTCCAGCTAATTTGTGGAAAAACACTACATAGGATAAAGTAGAGGAGGGTTTTTGGGCCTTGCAGCGCCGTTTACGGCTGTCTGCACGGTCTCCGTGTGACTGCAGCTCGCCCTGTAATCTGTGAGCAGCTATAGCCTGGTTGTCTCCAGCTCAGGGTTTTTCACTGCGTCATACCGCCAAATCAATTTTCTTTTTTTTCCAAATAGTGTAGTCTGCTGCTAATTTATTCAAAAAAATCCTATTAGTGTCTTTCCACCCGTCTCCAGCTAATTTGTGGAAAAACACTACATAGGATAAAGTAGAGGAGGGTTTTTGGGCCTTGTAGCGCCGTTTACGTCTGTCTGCACGGTCTCCGTGTGACTGCAGCTCTATCTGTTGTCAGTTCAGCCCCCAAAAAATAAATAAATAATAAAGTTCACCAAACACACCAGTTACACCACTTTACATTTCTGTAGGCCACATTAGCTCATATTAAAGTCTAGTCCACACTTTAGATAATTAGTGCTTCTTATACCTGTTAGGAGGAGTTGCTCAGGAATAAGCACACAAATCCGTTAGTACTTTTCTGCTTATCTTTATCAGTCAACCAAGATGAAGAAGGCAGTGAGTAAGGCACGGGGGCGTGGGAGCCGTCGCGGAGCAGGGAGGGGACGTGGGGATTCTGTGCCTGCTGCGGGCACCGGTGACTCATCAGCACCCACTTTCACCAGGCAACAGTCGTTCATGCGAAGCTTTGTGTCCGAGCGCCGTACACCGCTGCTGCGTGAAGAACAAATTGAAGCTGTTGTCGGATGGATGGCAGCTAATGCATCAACTTCCATTAGTGCCACATCCTCTCAGACACAGAGCACTGGAGAGCAGCCATCTGTCTCTTCACCACCTGCCAAATTGCCCAGGCAGACAGAGAGCCCAGGACAGGAGCCGTCTCTACTTCTGTTCTCTGAATCTCTTGGCTTGGAAACAGGGGGCCAGCCAAGCAGCATTGGAGAAATGGAAGAAGAGGCAGGGTGCAGTGATGCCCAACAGCTTTTTCTGTCTTCCTCTGAAGAGGCGGGTGGGCCAGTGGCTCCGGTCACCACATCGCAGGCCGCATCAGCTGATGATGACACTCAGGTGCCACTTACTGGTGCGTGCTCTGCTGCTGAGACTACCCAGGAGGAGCAGTTGGGGGCAGAGGGTAGTGTAGATGATGAGGTCCTCGACCCATCTTGGCGTG
The DNA here is from genome assembly GCF_051348905.1 of Ranitomeya variabilis. Taxonomy (NCBI): domain Eukaryota; kingdom Metazoa; phylum Chordata; class Amphibia; order Anura; family Dendrobatidae; genus Ranitomeya; species Ranitomeya variabilis. Next base: position 804,900,335 of record NC_135232.1, on the reverse strand, counting down.
AGGGACAGGAAGGTGGTGGGAGCAGCTCTGAGGAAGAGATTCCCCGTACGGCCCAAAGAGGGAGAGGGAGGGGGAAGACTGCGGATCCTGCAGCCTCCGCTTTGGCACCCGTTAGGAGCATGTCTCTTCCAAAAGCCAAAAAGGGCGCTCCCAAGACTTGCAGTGCCTGGTCCTTTTTTGACACAGTTGCAGATGACATTTGCTATGTCAGATGCAACGTGTGTCATCAAAAAGTCAAAAGAGGGAAAAATGTCAGCAACCTCAATACCTCCAACATGTGGAAACATGTGCGCAACAGGCACCCGGCGGAGTTAGAAAAACACACTGAAGAGGTAGGCCAACCAACAGCGGCAGCTACCACCTCTTCAGCTCGTGTTGCCTCTTCCTCTACCTCACACGCAGCTGGTTCGGCGTCCTCCCAGGATCGCCGTGGAAGAACCTCTGCCCCTGTTGTCCAGAGACCCGCTGTAATTCCACCCGCAGCGCCACTTTCCCAGTCATCCACACACTCCCAGCCCAGTCTACAGCCATCGGTAGTACAGGCATGGGAGAAAAGGCGGCCTTTCTCGTCAAACCACCCACGAGCACAGGCTCTGACTGCAGGCATTGCCAAACTTCTGTCACTGGAAATGCTGTCATTCAGGCTGGTGGAGACTGACAGCTTCCGTGACTTGATGTCATTGGCAGTCCCACAGTACAATGTGCCCAGCCGCTTTTACTTCAGCAGGCAAGCCGTCCCTGCCCTGCAGAAGCATGTGGAGGGACACATAAAACACGCGCTACTGAACGCCGTCAGTAGCAAGGTCCACCTCACCACCGATGCGTGGACCAGTCAACATGGACAGGGGCGATACCTTTCCCTCACTGCCCATTGGGTTAATGTCGTTGAGCCGGGTACAGACCGTGCGAGTGGCGCAGGACGTGTCCTGCCCACTCCAAGGATTGCAGGAATCCATTCTGTACGCATTGACTCCTCCTCTTACACCAGTTCCTCAGAATCATCGCTGCAGGAGCCGTCACAGTCCACCTCCACATGGACCCGTGATGAACGTGTACCTGTTACGACCGACATGAGCACAGCCGTGGCCAAACGTCAACAGGCCGTCTTGAAATTAATTTTCTTGGGGAATCGTAGCCACACAGCGCAGGAGCTCTGGAATGCCATCAAGCAGGAGAGCGATGTGTGGTTTGTGCCAGCGAATCTCCAGCCAGGCATGGTAGTGTGTGATAATGGCCGAAATCTGGTGGCAGCTCTGGGCCTCGGCAACCTCACTCACATCCCATGTCTGGCACATGTGCTCAATTTGGTCGTGCAGAGCTTTTTGAGGGACTATCCGGATCTTGATGCACTGCTGCACAAGGTCCGCCTAGAGTGTGCTCACTTGCGGCGTTCCAGCACGGCAAAAGCGCGCATTGCGGCTCTGCAGCGCCGACACCGCCTGCCGGAACATCGCATCATATGTGACCTACCTACCAGGTGGAATTCCACGTTACATATGTTGGAGCGGTTGTGTGAGCAGCAGCAAGCTGTAATGGAGTACCAGCTGCTTCAGGCGCAAAAAAGTCGCAGTCAGCGCCGTACAGACTTCACAACCACAGAGTGGGCCACTATGAATGACGTCTGCCAGGTTTTGCGTCCCTTTGATTATTCCACGCGGATGGCGAGTGCAGATGATGCACTAGTCAGCATGACTGTCCCCCTTATCTGCCTGCTTGAAAAATCACTGCAAGCGCTAAGGGATGATGTTGTGGAAGAGGTGGAGGATGAGGATTCACCATTTCCATCATCTTCTGGACAGTCAGCGCCACGTGGTTCCTCACAAACGCGTAGGCAGGGGACCGTTTGTGAGGAGGATGAGGAGGAGTCAATGGAGGAGGAAGACATCCGTCCAGAGGAGGGAGTTACACAATTGTCCAGTACTCAGTGTGTACAGCGAGGGTGGGGTGATGACGAGCGGGCAGAGATCACGCCTCCAGCAGGGGACAGCGTTTCTTGGGCAGTTGGCAGTCTGCAGCACATGGTGGATTACATGCTGCAGTGCCTGAGAAACGACCGCCGCATCGCCCACATTCTCAACATGTCTGATTATTGGGTGTTCACCCTCCTCGATCCTCGCTACCGGGACAACGTAGAAAGCCTCATCACACCGTTGAACCGGGAGCGAAAAATGCGGGAGTACCAAGACACACTGGTCAATTCCATCATCTTCTCCATTCCAACTGAGAGAAGTGCTGCTAGTGCATTCCAAAGCAGCTCAGTGCGTCCAGGCCGTGGTGGAGGCTCTGCACAAAGAGGGAGCAGAAGCAGTGCCTCTGCCCAAGGCAAGACCAGTATGGCCGAACTGTGGCACAGTTTTCTGTGCCCGCCACAAAAGTCTACACCATCACAGACGGCTCCAGTCAGCAGGAGGCAACGGTTCCGTCAGATGGTGACAGACTACATGTCTTGCCCTCTTGCTGTACTCCCAGACGGCTCTTCCCCTTTCAAGTTTTGGGTCTCAAAGCTGGATACATGGCCAGAGCTAAGCCAGTATGCATTGGAGGTGCTGTCTTGCCCTGCGGCCAGTGTATTATCGGAACGTGTCTTTAGTGCTGCAGGTGGTGTACTAACTGACCGTCGCATGCGACTATCCTCCGATAACGTTGACCGGCTTACTTTCCTGAAAATGAACAAGGCCTGGATCTCGCCGGAATTTGCCACTCCTCCTCCTGATTGAATAATTAGGTCACTGTATACGTTATCCAGGTCTCCTGTTGTGTTCATCTTTCTACCACCTGAACTTAAATTCCTGGGCTCCAACACCGCCAGTTGAGGCTCAGACGTGCCGTCTGCACAGTCAAAACATACGACCCAGTGTTATTGGGTTTCAGTAACGTCAGCTGATCCCCAGCTGTGTAGCCGGCAATGTGTCATGCGACCGCCACGCTGACACAACAACTGAAATGTAAGGGAATCTGTCCCCCCCCCCCCAAGGCGTTTGTTACTGAAAGAGCCACCTTGTGCAGCAGTAATGCTGCCCAAGGAAAAGGTAGCTATTTTTGTTTAGCTCCTTGCACACGCAGAACTTAACACTTATAAAATGTGTCCACTGATACCGTAAAACCGTCCCGGAGGTGGGACTTTCCTTCGTAATGTGACGCAGCCCAGCCGTCATTCCTACCCCCCCGGCGCCGCGCACCGGCTCCTCAGCGTTGTTTTATTCCGTCCAGGAGCCTGCGCTGTTATGTTATCCCGTGGCCAGGCACACTTAGCGCTGCCCGTCTTCTGGCATCATTTGGTGTCTGGATGGCTGCGCCTGTGCGGCCGCGCTGGCAGAGAGCCCGCCTCGCAGTGTCTTCTGATTTAATCCCACTGGGGGCCTGGGATCCATGGACATGCGCAGTGCATATCTGAACCTCCACCTCTCACTCATTTCCCTATGGCTTCTTCAGACTGTTCGGTGTCAGCTGGTCCCTAACAGCATGCCACGGCCGTGACACCGCACAGTCTGAAGAAGCCATAGGGAGATGAGTGAGAGGTGGAGGTTCAGATATGCACTGCGCATGTCCATGGATCCCAGGCCCCCAGTGGGATTAAATCAGAAGACACTGCGAGGCGGGCTCTCTGCCAGCGCGGCCGCACAGGCGCAGCCATCCAGACACCAAATGATGCCAGAAGACGGGCAGCGCTAAGTGTGCCTGGCCACGGGATAACATAACAGCGCAGGCTCCTGGACGGAATAAAACAACGCTGAGGAGCCGGTGCGCGGCGCCGGGGGGGTAGGAATGACGGCTGGGCTGCGTCACATTACGAAGGAAAGTCCCACCTCCGGGACGGTTTTACGGTTGCAGGGGACACATTTTATAAGTGTTTAGTTCTGTGTTTGCAAGGAGCATGATGAAAAGAGCCACCTTTTCCTTTTGCATCTTTTGTGCTGCACAAGCTGGCTCTTTCAGCTACAAACGCCTTGGGGGGGGGTTAAAGGTTCCCTTTCGACTTTCTCAGGCTTCGGCCTACATTGTGTTCCTCTGCTTTTCCACCTGTCCCTGGGCTCCAACACCGCTAGTTGTTGCCTGGTAGTGCTGTACGCACAGTCCCAACAGTCGCTCCTCTGTTATTGGGGTTCAGTAACGTCAGCTGTTCCCCTGCTGTGTGTGTGGCAATCCCTCCTACCTCCTCCAACCTCCTCCTCCTCCACCTGTCCCTGGGCTCCAACACCGCCAGTTGCCGTCCAGAAGTGCTGTACGCACAGTCAACAGTCGCTCCTCTGTTATTGGGGTTCAGTAACGTCAGCTGTTCCCCTGCTGTGTGTGTGGCAATCCCTCCTACCTCCTCCAACCTCCTCCTCCTCCACCTGTCCCTGGGCTCCAACACCGCCAGTTGCCGTCCAGAAGTGCTGTACGCACAGTCAACAGTCCCTCCTCTGTTATTGGGGTTCAGTAACGTCAGCTGTTCCCCTGCTGTGTGTGTGGCAATCCCTCCTACCTCCTCCTACCTCCTCCTCCTCCACCTGCCCCTGGGCTCCAACACCGCCAGTTGCCGTCCAGAAGTGCTGTACGCACAGTCAACAGTCCCTCCTCTGTTATTGGGGTTCAGTAACGTCAGCTGTTCCCCTGCTGTGTGTGTGGCAATCCCTCCTACCTCCTCCTACCTCCTCCTCCTCCACCTGTCCCTGGGCTCCAACACCGCCAGTTGCCGTCCAGAAGTGCTGTACGCACAGTCAACAGTCCCTCCTCTGTTATTGGGGTTCAGTAACGTCAGCTGTTCCCCTGCTGTGTGTGTGGCAATCCCTCCTACCTCCTCCTACCTCCTCCAACCTCCTCCTCCTCCACCTGTCCCTGGGCTCCAACACCGCCAGTTGCCGTCCAGAAGTGCTGTACGCACAGTCAACAGTCCCTCCTCTGTTATTGGGGTTCAGTAACGTCAGCTGTTCCCCTGCTGTGTGTGTGGCAATCCCTCCTACCTCCTCCAACCTCCTCCTCCTCCACCTGTCCCTGGGCTCCAACACCGCCAGTTGCCGTCCAGAAGTGCTGTACGCACAGTCAACAGTCCCTCCTCTGTTATTGGGGTTCAGTAACGTCAGCTGTTCCCCTGCTGTGTGTGTGGCAATCCCTCCTACCTCCTCCTACCTCCTCCAACCTCCTCCTCCTCCACCTGTCCCTGGGCTCCAACACCGCCAGTTGCCGTCCAGAGGTGCTGTACGCACAGTCAACAGTCGCTCCTCTGTTATTGGGGTTCAGTAACGTCAGCTGTTCCCCTGCTGTGTGTGTGGCAATCCCTCCTACCTCCTCCAACCTCCTCCAACCTCCTCCTCCACCTGTCCCTGGGCTCCAACACCGCCAGTTGCCGTCCAGAAGTGCTGTACGCACAGTCAACAGTCCCTCCTCTGTTATTGGGGTTCAGTAACGTCAGCTGTTCCCCTGCTGTGTGTGTGGCAATCCCTCCTATCTCCTCCACCTCCTCCTCCACCTGCCCCTGGGCTCCAACACCGCCAGTTGCCGTCCAGAAGTGCTGTACGCACAGTCAACAGTCCCTCCTCTGTTATTGGGGTTCAGTAACGTCAGCTGTTCCCCTGCTGTGTGTGTGGCAATCCCTCCTACCTCCTCCTACCTCCTCCTCCTCCACCTGTCCCTGGGCTCCAACACCGCCAGTTGCCGTCCAGAAGTGCTGTACGCACAGTCAACAGTCCCTCCTCTGTTATTGGGGTTCAGTAACGTCAGCTGTTCCCCTGCTGTGTGTGTGGCAATCCCTCCTACCTCCTCCTACCTCCTCCAACCTCCTCCTCCTCCACCTGTCCCTGGGCTCCAACACCGCCAGTTGCCGTCCAGAAGTGCTGTACGCACAGTCAACAGTCGCTCCTCTGTTATTGGGGTTCAGTAACGTCAGCTGTTCCCCTGCTGTGTGTGTGGCAATCCCTCCTACCTCCTCCAACCTCCTCCTCCTCCACCTGTCCCTGGGCTCCAACACCGCCAGTTGCCGTCCAGAAGTGCTGTACGCACAGTCAACAGTCCCTCCTCTGTTATTGGGGTTCAGTAACGTCAGCTGTTCCCCTGCTGTGTATACGGCAACGTGTACTGCGACCGCCACGCAGGCACAACAAGTTAAATGTAAGGGAACCTGACCCCCCCCCCCCCAGGCGTTTGTTACTGAAGGAGCCACCTTGTGCAGCAGTAATGATGCAAAGGGAAAAAGTGCCTCTTTTCGTGATGCTCCTTGCACATGCTGAACCAAACACTTATGAAATGTGTCCCCACACAGCGTTACACCGTCCGGTAGGTGGAACTTTCCTTTGTCGTGTGACGCAGCACAGCCATCATTTTTACCCCCTTGGCGCCGTGCGCCCCCTCCTCAGCGTTGTTTGAATCTGTCCCGGAGCCTGCGCTGTTAGGTTAGCCCTTGGCCATGCACACATGTTGCGCTGCCCGTCTTCTGACCTCATTTGGTGTCAGGCTGGCTGCGCCTGTGCGGGTGCGCTGGCCGAGATCCCGCCTCGCAGTGTCGTCTAATGTAATCCCACCGCGGGCCTGTGATCCGTGCCCGTGCGCAGTGCATATCCTCTCCTCTCACTCCCCTCCCTACGGCTTCTTCAGACTGTGCGATGTCAGCTGGTCCCTAATAGCATGCCACGGCCGTGACACCGCACAGTCTGAAAAAGCCGTAGGGAGGGGAGTGAGAGGAGAGGATATGCACTGCGCACGGGCACGGATCACAGGCCCGCGGTGGGATTACATGAGACGACACTGCGAGGCGGGATCTCGGCCAGCGCACCCGCACAGGCGCAGCCAGCCTGACACCAAATGAGGTCAGAAGACGGGCAGCGCAACATGTGTGCATAGCCATGGGCTAACCTAACAGCGCAGGCTCCGGGACAGATTCAAACAACGCTGAGGAGGGGGCGAACGGCGACAAGGGGGTAAAAATGATGGCTGTGCTGCGTCACACGACAAAGGAAAGTTCCACCTACCGGACGGTTTAACGCTGTGTGGGGACACATTTCATAAATGTTAGGTTCCGCATGTACAAGGACCATAATTAAAAGAGCTAAGTTTACCTTTTCCAGCATTAGTGCTGTACACAATGGCTCTTTCAGCTACAAACGCCTGGGGGGGGGGGGGGGTTAAAGGTTTCCTTTCAACTTGCTCGAGTGCAGGCTTCGGCCTACACTCCGCTCCCCCTGCTCCTCCTGCTGACCCTGGGCTCTAACACCGCCAGTTTTTGCCCAGATGTGCTAGCTGCACAGAGAAAAACACCAGCCAATGTGTCAGTGGGGTCCAGCACCGCCAGCTGTTCCCCTGCTGTGTAGCCGGCAACGTGTCCTGCGACCGCCACGCAGACACAAGAACTGAAATTGAAGGGAACCTGTCCCCCCTCCCCCAGGTGTTTCTATGTTTTACAGCTACCTTGAACAGCAGTAATGCTGCATGTGTTCAAGGTGGCTCAGAAACTTATTCTCCTTGCCCATGTTGAAGTGAACACGTCTAAAATGTGTCCTCTGTGACCATTAAAACGTCCCTCAGGTGTGATTTGACTTTGTATTGACACACGCAACAAGCTCCTTGGTAACGCTGCCCGTCTTCTGGCATCATTGTTTGGCTGGCTGCGCTTCTGCGGCCGCCCTGACCCACACAACAGCCCTCGTTGTCTTATTTAATGGGACTGCGAGGGTGTGATTGATGGGCAGGATCAGTGCATCAGTTCGCCTGTCCCTCCTCTCCTTCCGCCTTCTTCGGACTGTGCGGCTTCATGGCCGTGGCATGCGATAAGGGATCAGATGACGCCGCACAGTCTGAAGCGGGTGTAAGGACCCGAGTGTGAGAGGCCAACATATGTGCTGCGCCAGGCCCTGAATCCCAGCCCCGCAGTGTTTTAACAATGTTAAGACACTGCGGGGCTGGGATTCATGGTCATCGCGAACCGCACCGGCCGACATTACATGATGCCAGAAGATGGGCAGCGCTAACGGCGCTAGGCCAGGGGATAACACGACAGCGCAGACTCCTGTACAGCAAATAACAACGCTCGGGAGGCTGCACCCAGCACCAAGGTGGGATTCTTGACACCTGTGCTGCGTCTCATTACAAAGGGAACTCTCGCCTCCATTACACAGTTTGACTGTATAAAGGGCTAAATGTTATACGTGTTCCATTCAGCGTGTGCAAGGAGAAAAATTACAAGAGCAACCTTTGACTTGCGCAGCACTGCTGCTGCATAAGCTGTGGCTCTTCTACTTTGTAACCCCTGAGGGGGGGTTAAAGGTGACTTTTGAAATCGGTTCAATTAGGCTTCGGCCTACACTCTGCTCCACCTGCAGAGCCCGGGCTCCAACAACGCTAGTTGCTGTCCGGAAGTGCTGGCTGCACAGAGCCAAACACCTCGCCAATGTGTCAGTGGGGTCCAGCACCGCCAGCTGTTCCCCTGCTGTGTAGCCGGCAACGTGTCCTGCAAAAGCCACGCAGACACAACACACCCAAAGCTGCCGCCTGTGCAGGCTTCGGCCTACACTCCCCTCCCCCTGCTCCTCCTCCTCCTGCTCCTCCTCCTGCTGTCCCTGGGCTCTAACACACCGCCAGTTTTTGCCCAGATGTGCTAGCTGCACAGAGAAAAACACCAGCCAATGTGTCAGTGGGGTCCAGCACCGCCAGCTGTTCCCCTGCTGTGCAGCCGGCAACGTGTCCTGCAAAAGCCACGCAGACACAAGAACTGAAATTGAAGGGAACCTGTCCCCCCTCCCCCAGGCGTTTTTACGTTATCCAGCCACCTTGTACAGCGGTAATGCTGCATGTGTGCAAGGTGGCTCAGAAACGTATTCTCCTCGCACATGTGGAACTGAAAACACGTCTGCAATGTGTCCTCTGTGTGACCATTTAACCGTCCCGGTGGTGTGACTTTCCTTTGTAATGACACGCTGCAACCCCCTTGGTAGCGCTGCCCGTCTTCTGGCATCATTGTTTGGCTGCCTGCGCCTCTGCGGCCGCCCTGACCCACACAACGCCCCTCGGTGTCTTATTTATTGGGACTGCGAGGGTGTGATTGATGGGCAGGATCAGTGCATCAGTTCGCCTGTCCCTCCTCTCCTTCCGCCTTCTTCGGACTGTGCGGCTTCATGGCCATGGCATGCGATAAGGGATCAGATGACGCCGCACAGTCTGAAGCGGGTGTAAGGACCCGAGTGTGAGAGGCCAACATATGTGCTGCGCCAGGCCCTGAATCCCAGCCCCGCAGTGTTTTAACAATGTTAAGACACTGCGGGGCTGGGATTCATGGTCATCGCGAACCGCACCGGCCGACATTACATGATGCCAGAAGATGGGCAGCGCTAACGGCGCTAGGCCAGGGGATAACACGACAGCGCAGACTCCTGTACAGCAAATAACAACGCTCGGGAGGCTGCACCCAGCACCAAGGTGGGATTCTTGACACCTGTGCTGCGTCTCATTACAAAGGGAACTCTCGCCTCCATTACACAGTTTGACTGTATAAAGGGCTAAATGTTATACGTGTTCCATTCAGCGTGTGCAAGGAGAAAAATTACAAGAGCAACCTTTGACTTGCGCAGCACTGCTGCTGCATAAGCTGTGGCTCTTCTACTTTGTAACCCCTGAGGGGGGGTTAAAGGTGACTTTTGAAATCGGTTCAATTAGGCTTCGGCCTACACTCTGCTCCACCTGCAGAGCCCGGGCTCCAACAACGCTAGTTGCTGTCCGGAAGTGCTGGCTGCACAGAGCCAAACACCTCGCCAATGTGTCAGTGGGGTCCAGCACCGCCAGCTGTTCCCCTGCTGTGTAGCCGGCAACGTGTCCTGCAAAAGCCACGCAGACACAACACACCCAAAGCTGCCGCCTGTGCAGGCTTCGGCCTACACTCCCCTCCCCCTGCTCCTCCTCCTCCTGCTCCTCCTCCTGCTGTCCCTGGGCTCTAACACACCGCCAGTTTTTGCCCAGATGTGCTAGCTGCACAGAGAAAAACACCAGCCAATGTGTCAGTGGGGTCCAGCACCGCCAGCTGTTCCCCTGCTGTGCAGCCGGCAACGTGTCCTGCAAAAGCCACGCAGACACAAGAACTGAAATTGAAGGGAACCTGTCCCCCCTCCCCCAGGCGTTTTTACGTTATCCAGCCACCTTGTACAGCGGTAATGCTGCATGTGTGCAAGGTGGCTCAGAAACGTATTCTCCTCGCACATGTGGAACTGAAAACACGTCTGCAATGTGTCCTCTGTGTGACCATTTAACCGTCCCGGTGGTGTGACTTTCCTTTGTAATGACACGCTGCAACCCCCTTGGTAGCGCTGCCCGTCTTCTGGCATCATTGTTTGGCTGCCTGCGCCTCTGCGGCCGCCCTGACCCACACAACGCCCCTCGGTGTCTTATTTATTGGGACTGCGAGGGTGTGATTGATGGGCAGGATCAGTGCATCAGTTCGCCTGTCCCTCCTCTCCTTCCGCCTTCTTCGGACTGTGCGGCTTCATGGCCGTGGCATGCGATAAGGGATCAGATGACGCCGCACAGTCTGAAGCGGGTGTAAGGACCCGAGTGTGAGAGGCCAACATATGTGCTGCGCCAGGCCCTGAATCCCAGCCCCGCAGTGTTTTAACAATGTTAAGACACTGCGGGGCTGGGATTCATGGTCATCGCGAACCGCACCGGCCGACATTACATGATGCCAGAAGATGGGCAGCGCTAACGGCGCTAGGCCAGGGGATAACACGACAGCGCAGACTCCTGTACAGCAAATAACAACGCTCGGGAGGCTGCACCCAGCACCAAGGTGGGATTCTTGACACCTGTGCTGCGTCTCATTACAAAGGGAACTCTCGCCTCCATTACACAGTTTGACTGTATAAAGGGCTAAATGTTATACGTGTTCCATTCAGCGTGTGCAAGGAGAAAAATTACAAGAGCAACCTTTGACTTGCGCAGCACTGCTGCTGCATAAGCTGTGGCTCTTCTACTTTGTAACCCCTGAGGGGGGGTTAAAGGTGACTTTTGAAATCGGTTCAATTAGGCTTCGGCCTACACTCTGCTCCACCTGCAGAGCCCGGGCTCCAACAACGCTAGTTGCTGTCCGGAAGTGCTGGCTGCACAGAGCCAAACACCTCGCCAATGTGTCAGTGGGGTCCAGCACCGCCAGCTGTTCCCCTGCTGTGTAGCCGGCAACGTGTCCTGCAAAAGCCACGCAGACACAACACACCCAAAGCTGCCGCCTGTGCAGGCTTCGGCCTACACTCCCCTCCCCCTGCTCCTCCTCCTCCTGCTCCTCCTCCTGCTGTCCCTGGGCTCTAACACACCGCCAGTTTTTGCCCAGATGTGCTAGCTGCACAGAGAAAAACACCAGCCAATGTGTCAGTGGGGTCCAGCACCGCCAGCTGTTCCCCTGCTGTGCAGCCGGCAACGTGTCCTGCAAAAGCCACGCAGACACAAGAACTGAAATTGAAGGGAACCTGTCCCCCCTCCCCCAGGCGTTTTTACGTTATCCAGCCACCTTGTACAGCAGTAATGCTGCATGTGTGCAAGGTGGCTCAGAAACGTATTCTCCTCGCACATGTGGAACTGAAAACACGTCTGCAATGTGTCCTCTGTGTGACCATTTAACCGTCCCGGTGGTGTGACTTTCCTTTGTAATGACACGCTGCAACCCCCTTGGTAGCGCTGCCCGTCTTCTGGCATCATTGTTTGGCTGCCTGCGCCTCTGCGGCCGCCCTGACCCACACAACGCCCCTCGGTGTCTTATTTATTGGGACTGCGAGGGTGTGATTGATGGGCAGGATCAGTGCATCAGTTCGCCTGTCCCTCCTCTCCTTCCGCCTTCTTCGGACTGTGCGGCTTCATGGCCGTGGCATGCGATAAGGGATCAGATGACGCCGCACAGTCTGAAGCGGGTGTAAGGACCCGAGTGTGAGAGGCCAACATATGTGCTGCGCCAGGCCCTGAATCCCAGCCCCGCAGTGTTTTAACAATGTTAAGACACTGCGGGGCTGGGATTCATGGTCATCGCGAACCGCACCGGCCGACATTACATGATGCCAGAAGATGGGCAGCGCTAACGGCGCTAGGCCAGGGGATAACACGACAGCGCAGACTCCTGTACAGCAAATAACAACGCTCGGGAGGCTGCACCCAGCACCAAGGTGGGATTCTTGACACCTGTGCTGCGTCTCATTACAAAGGGAACTCTCGCCTCCATTACACAGTTTGACTGTATAAAGGGCTAAATGTTATACGTGTTCCATTCAGCGTGTGCAAGGAGAAAAATTACAAGAGCAACCTTTGACTTGCGCAGCACTGCTGCTGCATAAGCTGTGGCTCTTCTACTTTGTAACCCCTGAGGGGGGGTTAAAGGTGACTTTTGAAATCGGTTCAATTAGGCTTCGGCCTACACTCTGCTCCACCTGCAGAGCCCGGGCTCCAACAACGCTAGTTGCTGTCCGGAAGTGCTGGCTGCACAGAGCCAAACACCTCGCCAATGTGTCAGTGGGGTCCAGCACCGCCAGCTGTTCCCCTGCTGTGTAGCCGGCAACGTGTCCTGCAAAAGCCACGCAGACACAACACACCCAAAGCTGCCGCCTGTGCAGGCTTCGGCCTACACTCCCCTCCCCCTGCTCCTCCTCCTCCTGCTCCTCCTCCTGCTGTCCCTGGGCTCTAACACACCGCCAGTTTTTGCCCAGATGTGCTAGCTGCACAGAGAAAAACACCAGCCAATGTGTCAGTGGGGTCCAGCACCGCCAGCTGTTCCCCTGCTGTGCAGCCGGCAACGTGTCCTGCAAAAGCCACGCAGACACAAGAACTGAAATTGAAGGGAACCTGTCCCCCCTCCCCCAGGCGTTTTTACGTTATCCAGCCACCTTGTACAGCGGTAATGCTGCATGTGTGCAAGGTGGCTCAGAAACGTATTCTCCTCGCACATGTGGAACTGAAAACACGTCTGCAATGTGTCCTCTGTGTGACCATTTAACCGTCCCGGTGGTGTGACTTTCCTTTGTAATGACACGCTGCAACCCCCTTGGTAGCGCTGCCCGTCTTCTGGCATCATTGTTTGGCTGCCTGCGCCTCTGCGGCCGCCCTGACCCACACAACGCCCCTCGGTGTCTTATTTATTGGGACTGCGAGGGTGTGATTGATGGGCAGGATCAGTGCATCAGTTCGCCTGTCCCTCCTCTCCTTCCGCCTTCTTCGGACTGTGCGGCTTCATGGCCGTGGCATGCGATAAGGGATCAGATGACGCCGCACAGTCTGAAGCGGGTGTAAGGACCCGAGTGTGAGAGGCCAACATATGTGCTGCGCCAGGCCCTGAATCCCAGCCCCGCAGTGTTTTAACAATGTTAAGACACTGCGGGGCTGGGATTCATGGTCATCGCGAACCGCACCGGCCGACATTACATGATGCCAGAAGATGGGCAGCGCTAACGGCGCTAGGCCAGGGGATAACACGACAGCGCAGACTCCTGTACAGCAAATAACAACGCTCGGGAGGCTGCACCCAGCACCAAGGTGGGATTCTTGACACCTGTGCTGCGTCTCATTACAAAGGGAACTCTCGCCTCCATTACACAGTTTGACTGTATAAAGGGCTAAATGTTATACGTGTTCCATTCAGCGTGTGCAAGGAGAAAAATTACAAGAGCAACCTTTGACTTGCGCAGCACTGCTGCTGCATAAGCTGTGGCTCTTCTACTTTGTAACCCCTGAGGGGGGGTTAAAGGTGACTTTTGAAATCGGTTCAATTAGGCTTCGGCCTACACTCTGCTCCACCTGCAGAGCCCGGGCTCCAACAACGCTAGTTGCTGTCCGGAAGTGCTGGCTGCACAGAGCCAAACACCTCGCCAATGTGTCAGTGGGGTCCAGCACCGCCAGCTGTTCCCCTGCTGTGTAGCCGGCAACGTGTCCTGCAAAAGCCACGCAGACACAACACACCCAAAGCTGCCGCCTGTGCAGGCTTCGGCCTACACTCCCCTCCCCCTGCTCCTCCTCCTCCTGCTCCTCCTCCTGCTGTCCCTGGGCTCTAACACACCGCCAGTTTTTGCCCAGATGTGCTAGCTGCACAGAGAAAAACACCAGCCAATGTGTCAGTGGGGTCCAGCACCGCCAGCTGTTCCCCTGCTGTGCAGCCGGCAACGTGTCCTGCAAAAGCCACGCAGACACAAGAACTGAAATTGAAGGGAACCTGTCCCCCCTCCCCCAGGCGTTTTTACGTTATCCAGCCACCTTGTACAGCGGTAATGCTGCATGTGTGCAAGGTGGCTCAGAAACGTATTCTCCTCGCACATGTGGAACTGAAAACACGTCTGCAATGTGTCCTCTGTGTGACCATTTAACCGTCCCGGTGGTGTGACTTTCCTTTGTAATGACACGCTGCAACCCCCTTGGTAGCGCTGCCCGTCTTCTGGCATCATTGTTTGGCTGCCTGCGCCTCTGCGGCCGCCCTGACCCACACAACGCCCCTCGGTGTCTTATTTATTGGGACTGCGAGGGTGTGATTGATGGGCAGGATCAGTGCATCAGTTCGCCTGTCCCTCCTCTCCTTCCGCCTTCTTCGGACTGTGCGGCTTCATGGCCGTGGCATGCGATAAGGGATCAGATGACGCCGCACAGTCTGAAGCGGGTGTAAGGACCCGAGTGTGAGAGGCCAACATATGTGCTGCGCCAGGCCCTGAATCCCAGCCCCGCAGTGTTTTAACAATGTTAAGACACTGCGGGGCTGGGATTCATGGTCATCGCGAATCGCACCGGCCGACATTACATGATGCCAGAAGATGGGCAGCGCTAACGGCGCTAGGCCAGGGGATAACACGACAGCGCAGACTCCTGTACAGCAAATAACAACGCTCGGGAGGCTGCACCCAGCACCAAGGTGGGATTCTTGACACCTGTGCTGCGTCTCATTACAAAGGGAACTCTCGCCTCCATTACACAGTTTGACTGTATAAAGGGCTAAATGTTATACGTGTTCCATTCAGCGTGTGCAAGGAGAAAAATTACAAGAGCAACCTTTGACTTGCGCAGCACTGCTGCTGCATAAGCTGTGGCTCTTCTACTTTGTAACCCCTGAGGGGGGGTTAAAGGTGACTTTTGAAATCGGTTCAATTAGGCTTCGGCCTACACTCTGCTCCACCTGCAGAGCCCGGGCTCCAACAACGCTAGTTGCTGTCCGGAAGTGCTGGCTGCACAGAGCCAAACACCTCGCCAATGTGTCAGTGGGGTCCAGCACCGCCAGCTGTTCCCCTGCTGTGTAGCCGGCAACGTGTCCTGCAAAAGCCACGCAGACACAACACACCCAAAGCTGCCGCCTGTGCAGGCTTCGGCCTACACTCCCCTCCCCCTGCTCCTCCTCCTCCTGCTCCTCCTCCTGCTGTCCCTGGGCTCTAACACACCGCCAGTTTTTGCCCAGATGTGCTAGCTGCACAGAGAAAAACACCAGCCAATGTGTCAGTGGGGTCCAGCACCGCCAGCTGTTCCCCTGCTGTGCAGCCGGCAACGTGTCCTGCAAAAGCCACGCAGACACAAGAACTGAAATTGAAGGGAACCTGTCCCCCCTCCCCCAGGCGTTTTTACGTTATCCAGCCACCTTGTACAGCGGTAATGCTGCATGTGTGCAAGGTGGCTCAGAAACGTATTCTCCTCGCACATGTGGAACTGAAAACACGTCTGCAATGTGTCCTCTGTGTGACCATTTAACCGTCCCGGTGGTGTGACTTTCCTTTGTAATGACACGCTGCAACCCCCTTGGTAGCGCTGCCCGTCTTCTGGCATCATTGTTTGGCTGCCTGCGCCTCTGCGGCCGCCCTGACCCACACAACGCCCCTCGGTGTCTTATTTATTGGGACTGCGAGGGTGTGATTGATGGGCAGGATCAGTGCATCAGTTCGCCTGTCCCTCCTCTCCTTCCGCCTTCTTCGGACTGTGCGGCTTCATGGCCGTGGCATGCGATAAGGGATCAGATGACGCCGCACAGTCTGAAGCGGGTGTAAGGACCCGAGTGTGAGAGGCCAACATATGTGCTGCGCCAGGCCCTGAATCCCAGCCCCGCAGTGTTTTAACAATGTTAAGACACTGCGGGGCTGGGATTCATGGTCATCGCGAACCGCACCGGCCGACATTACATGATGCCAGAAGATGGGCAGCGCTAACGGCGCTAGGCCAGGGGATAACACGACAGCGCAGACTCCTGTACAGCAAATAACAACGCTCGGGAGGCTGCACCCAGCACCAAGGTGGGATTCTTGACACCTGTGCTGCGTCTCATTACAAAGGGAACTCTCGCCTCCATTACACAGTTTGACTGTATAAAGGGCTAAATGTTATACGTGTTCCATTCAGCGTGTGCAAGGAGAAAAATTACAAGAGCAACCTTTGACTTGCGCAGCACTGCTGCTGCATAAGCTGTGGCTCTTCTACTTTGTAACCCCTGAGGGGGGGTTAAAGGTGACTTTTGAAATCGGTTCAATTAGGCTTCGGCCTACACTCTGCTCCACCTGCAGAGCCCGGGCTCCAACAACGCTAGTTGCTGTCCGGAAGTGCTGGCTGCACAGAGCCAAACACCTCGCCAATGTGTCAGTGGGGTCCAGCACCGCCAGCTGTTCCCCTGCTGTGCAGCCGGCAACGTGTCCTGCAAAAGCCACGCAGACACAAGAACTGAAATTGAAGGGAACCTGTCCCCCCTCCCCCAGGCGTTTTTACGTTATCCAGCCACCTTGTACAGCGGTAATGCTGCATGTGTGCAAGGTGGCTCAGAAACGTATTCTCCTCGCACATGTGGAACTGAAAACACGTCTGCAATGTGTCCTCTGTGTGACCATTTAACCGTCCCGGTGGTGTGACTTTCCTTTGTAATGACACGCTGCAACCCCCTTGGTAGCGCTGCCCGTCTTCTGGCATCATTGTTTGGCTGCCTGCGCCTCTGCGGCCGCCCTGACCCACACAACGCCCCTCGGTGTCTTATTTATTGGGACTGCGAGGGTGTGATTGATGGGCAGGATCAGTGCATCAGTTCGCCTGTCCCTCCTCTCCTTCCGCCTTCTTCGGACTGTGCGGCTTCATGGCCGTGGCATGCGATAAGGGATCAGATGACGCCGCATAGTCTGAAGCAGGTGTAAGAACCCAAGCGAGAGGCGAACATATGTACTGCGCCAGGCCATGAATCCCAGCCCCGCAGTGTTTAAACTATGTCAATACACTGCGGGGCTGTGATTCATGGGCATCGCGAACCGCACCGGCCAACATTAAATGAGGTCAGAAGATGGGCAGCGCTAACAGCGCTAGGCCAGGGGATAACACGACAGCGCAGACTCCTGTACAGCAAATAACAACGCTCGGGAGGCTGCACCCAGCACCAAGGTGGGATTCTTGACATCTGTGCTGCGTCTCATTACAAAGGGAACTCGCGCCTCCAACACAGTTTGACTGTATAAAGGGCTAAATGTTATACGTGTTTCATTCAGCGTGTGCAAGGAGCGAAATTAAAAGAGCAACCTTTGACTTGTGCAGCACTACTGCTGCATAAGCTGTGGCTCTTCTACTTTCTAACCCCTGAGGGGGGGTTAAAGGTTACCTTTGAAATTGGTTCAAGTAGGCTTCGGCCTACACTCTGCTCCCCCTGCAGAGCCCGGGCTACAACACCGCTCGTTGCTGTCCGGAAGTGCTGGCTGCACAGAGCCAAACACCTCGCCAATGTGTCAGTGGGGTCCAGCACCGCCAGCTGTTCCCCTGCTGTGCAGCCGGCAACGTGTCCTGCAAAAGCCACGCAGACACTTGCTCTTGTACCTTCTGCTCCACATCCTGGTTCCAGTACCGTCAGCTGGTTCCGGGCAGAGCCTTTGGCTTAGGTGCCTCCCTCTGGGTATCCGAGTTCCACCAACGTCAGGTGGTCCTTGGTAGTGCTTTCAGGCACGGGTACCTCCTGCTTAGTAACCGGGTTCCAGTAACGTCAGCTGGTCCTCGGTAGTTCCATTGGCTCTTGGACCTTCGGCTACCCATCCGGGTTCCAGCACCGTCAGCTGGTTCTCGGCAGTGTCTTTTGCTCTTGTACCTTCTGCTCCCCATCCTGGTTCCAGTACCGTCAGCTGGTTCCGGGCAGAGCCTTTGGCTTAGGTGCCTCCCTCTGGGTATCCGAGTTCCACCAACGTCAGGTGGTCCTTGGTCGTGCTTTCAGGCACGGGTACCTCCTGCTTAGTAACCGGGTTCCAGTAACGTCAGCTGGTCCTCGGTAGTTCCATTGGCTCTTGGACCTTCGGGTAGCCATCCGAGTTCCAGTTCCATCAGCTGGTTCTCGGCATTTTCTCAGCCTTCTTGTACCTTCTGCTACATTTCCAAGTTCAAGAGACTAAACACGATGACCCGGAAGAACACCCCTAAGATGACGACGACACCAGAGACGACAACCACCGTGATGACGACGACCCTGGAGACGATGACCCTGAAGACCACCCCGATGACGACGACCCCGGAGACCACCCCGATGACGACGACCCCGGAGACGACGACCCTGGAGACGACGACGACCTGGAAGACCGAGAAGCAGAAGAACAAGAGGCTGCAGAACAAAGAGCAGAAGGACATTAAGCATAACACAAAATATCAGAGCAAAAAAATATTATGTAAATTATAAGCAGAAGAAGACTAAGCAGTGTATGGGGGTGAGTCCGTTCCTCCTCGTGGTGCCCCTGGATAAAGCCTGATGCTGCAGGCCAAACTGAACGCGGACAAATGTAACTGGTTTGTGACAGGCAGAACGGAAGGTGTAATCTTCAAACTTTTATAGATAACAACTACGGGAATGCCTGTCACAAATAAGAATATGATGAAGAAGTTGAATATGATGAAGATAATAGTAAAATAAAAAGAATATGAACAATGTAACCCAAAAAATAATAGGTAGAAGATGAAGAAGAAGATGAATAAGGTGAAGAAGTTGATGTCAAAGAAGCTGATGATGAGGATAATTAAGAAGAAAGCGTGGGAGAAGTAAAAAAGAAGGTGAAGGGCGTGGAAGTAGTGAAACATCAATATCTGACATAAAAAAAAAAAAAAATAACATAGTCAAATTCTTTCTAACGCCGAACTTCATAAAAAAAAATTAAAAATCCTGCTATTCTATTACATTGGGCTAAACCTCTGTCCCTTTAATATCTCCGCCACGTCCCCCAATACATCCTACATTATTCTTAGTTGTTTTCCTTCATGTAGAATGAACCTACAAGTTTATAAAGGGTTTATTTTAATTCCGATATTTTCGTCCCATTGACTTGCATTGGGATCGGGTATCGGTATCGGATTGGATCCGATATTTTGACGGTATCGGCCGATACTTTCCGATACCGATACTTTCCGATATCGGAAAGTATCGCTCAACACTACTCATAACATAAGCTGATACTAGCGCATGGCCGTGCGGCCATGCGAAACTTTTATAGCTGCAGCAACTTCAGGACCTTCCTAGAGGACCAATGTGAGCTGCTACAGTACCTGAGCAACTTCAGGACCTTCCTAGAGGACGAATGGGAGCTGCCACAGTACCTGAGCATGTGACCCCCTACCTCCAATGAGAGGTCTTACCCCAGGCATGCTCAGAAGGGGATTAGCAGGACTTAATCTCAGAGACCTCTGCTCCCCGCTGACCAGTACTGGCTACAGTGGCTGAGCCTGGAAAGGCAGCAGTAACCATCCGCACAGTATCAGGCTGAGCCAGACGCTGGGACTGACGTTTCTGCTGAGCAGACTCCACTGCGGCTAGAGAAGAATGGGAGACCGCAGCGGAAATGGTTCAAGATTCCCCCTGTGCAGAGGCGAGAACTCAACTCCTAACATTACCCTCCCTCCTAGGGCCCCCCTCCTTGGGCCTCACTATGCTCAAAAGCAGCAATGAGCTGCGGAGCTCGAATGTGCTCAGCAGGCTCCCAGGACCTGTCCTCTGGGCCATAACCCTTCCTGTCCACCAAATAGAATTTTTTGCCACGTACCACCTTGCACCCCAAAATAGCATTCACCTTGTAATCGTCCGTAGACAAACCTGATGTCCCGGCAGATGACTCGGAAAACCGGGACATGTATACGGGCTTCAAGAGGGACACATGAAAGGTGTTGGTGATACCTAGGCTTGGAGGAAGGGCAAGACGGTAGACCACAGGGTTAACCTGTTCGAGGACCTTGAAGGGACACCAAGTAGCAAGGTGCAAACTTAGTGGACTCAACTCGCAGCCTGATGTTATGGGTGGAGAGCCACACCAAGTCACCAGGAGCAAAGGTCGAAGCGGGGCGCCGATGTGCATCGGCGGAGGACCTCATTCTCTCCCTGGAGTCTGCCACCCTGGATTGGAGTTGGCTATGGCGTTGTTAAGCGCAAACTCCGCCCATGGTAGCAAGGATGCCCAGTCATCCTGCCTGGCAGAAACAAAATGTCATAAATATGTGACAAGGGTCTGGATGGCCCTCTCAACCAACCCATTCGTCTCGGGATATGCCGAGGAGAGATTCAACTCAATACTGAGTAGACGACATAGCTCTCTCCAGAATCGAGATGCAAACTGGGGACCCCGGTCACTGACAATTTTGTCCGGCATACCGTGTAGGCGAAAGAAATGCTTGATGACCAATGCTGCCAGAGCCCATGCAGAAGGTAGCCTTGGAAAAGGCACCAAGTGCATCATTTTGGAAAAATGGTCGGTGATCACCCAGATAATGGTGCAGCTACGAGACTTGGGTAAGCCCACCACAAAATCCATCCAGACCATCTCCCAGGGTCTGTCCGCCACCGGCAGGGGGTAAAGCAACCCAGCTGGCCGTTGCCGAGGTGACTTGTTCTTGGTGCAAGAGACACATGCCCGAACATAGTCTGCGACGTCACGAGCCATATGTGGCCACCAGTATGTCCTCGCCAGTAGCTCAGATGTCCTTTTGGACCCAAAATATCCACCCACCCTGGACGAGTGAGCCCAGGAGAGAACCTCTGGATGCAGACTGGATGGTACAAAAGTCTTGCCCGGAGGCACAGACTCTAGCAAAACCAGGGCCACAGTTCTCAGGCTCTCAGTGGGGACAATAAGCCAAGGCTCCCCTTCCTCCTCCTTAGATGATACAACGGAGCGAGAGAGAGCGTCGGCACGAAGGTTGTTCCTGAAAAGAAAATGGAGAGTGAAATGAAACTGGGAGAAGAACAAGGACCATTTGGCTTGGTGAGAATTTAAACGCTGGGCTGTCTGCAAGTACATCAAATTCTTGTGGTCTGTGAAGAATTGGAAGGGAAAACGAGCCCCCTCCAAGAGATGTTTCCACTCTGAGAAGGCCAACTTCATGGCTAGCATCTCCCTGTCCCCAATGGAATAATTCCTCTCCACTGGTGAGAAGGTCTTGGAAAAAAAGAAGCAAGGATGCTTCCAACCTTGAGCATCCTTATGGAAAAGGACTGCTCCAGCACCAACAGATGAGGCATCCACCTCCATTATAAATGGCTTATCTACATCGGGGTGATGTAGGATGGGAGCGCTAGCGAAGTGTGACTTAATGGAGTGAAAGGCCTTGGAGACCTCCTCAGACCACAATTTGGGATTTGCTCCCTTCTTGGTGAGGGCAACTATGGGAGCTACCAAAGTAGAGAAGTGTGGAATGAACTGGCGATAGTAATTAATGAACCCCATAAAGCGCTGCACTGCTATAAGAGAATGGGGTTCCTGCCAGTCCATCACAGCCTGTAGTTTGGCAGGATCCATAGCCAATCCCTGGGCGGAGATGATATAGCCCAGGAAAGGTAAGGACTCCTGCTCAAACACACATTTCTCCAACTTTTCGTAGAGGGAATTTGCCCGTAAGAGGTTAAAGACTCTGCAAACATCTCTCCGGTGGGAGTCAATATCTGGAGAGTAGATGAGAATATCATCCAGATAGACTATGACCGAGGTGGAGAGCATATCCCGGAAGATGTTGTTCACAAAGTCTTGGAAAATGGCTGGGGCATTACAAAGCCCGAAGGGCATGACCAGATATTCATAGTGCACATCCCTGGTGTTAAAAGCCGTCTTCCATTTGTCCCCCTCACGGATGCAAATCAGGTTGTAAGCACCCTGTTATGGTTCTCAATGGCAAGAGAACATAGCCCAGCAAACATAAGAACTAGCTCTTGGAAGGATGGAAACTAAACTGACCATGAACTAAACCTGCCGCACAACTAACAGTAGCCGGGTAGCGTAGCCTGCATTTTATCCCTAGACGCCCAGCGCCGGCCGGAGGACTAACTAATCCTGGCAGAGGAAAATATAGTCCTGGCTCACCTCTAGAGAAATTTCCCCGAAAGGCAGACAGAGGCCCCCACAAATATTGGCGGTGATTTTAGATGAAATGACAAACGTAGTATGAAAATAGGTTTAGCAAAATTGAGGTCCGCTTACTAGATAGCAGGAAGACAGAAAGGGCACTTTCATGGTCAGCTGAAAACCCTATCAAAAAACACCATCCTGAAATTACTTTAAGACTCTAGTATTAACTCATAACATCAGAGTGGCAATTTCAGATCACAAGAGCTTTCCAGACACAGAAACGAAACTACAGCTGTGAACTGGAACAAAATGCAAAAACAAACAAGGACTAAAGTCCAACTTAGCTGGGAGTAGTCTAGCAGCAGGAACATGCACAGAAAGGCTTCTGATTACAATGTTGACCGGCATGGAAGTGACAGAGGAGCAAGGCTAAATAGCGACTCCCACATCCTGATGGAAACAGGTGAACAGAGAGGATGATGCACACCAGTTCAATTCCACCAGTGGCCACCGGGGGAGCCCAAAATCCAATTTCACAACAATACCCCCCCCTCAAGGAGGGGGCACCGAACGCTCACCAGAACCACCAGGGCGATCAGGATGAGCCCTATGAAAGGCACGGACCAAATCGGAGGCATGAACATCAGAGGCAGTCACCCAAGAATTATCCTCCTGACCGTATCCCTTCCATTTGACCAGATACTGGAGTTTCCGTCTGGAAACACGGGAGTCCAAGATTTTTTCCACAACGTACTCCAACTCGCCCTCAACCAACACCGGAGCAGGAGGCTCAACGGAAGGCACAACCGGTACCTCATACCTGCGCAATAATGACCGATGAAAAACATTATGAATAGAAAAAGATGCAGGGAGGTCCAAACGGAAGGACACAGGGTTAAGAATCTCCAATATCTTGTACGGGCCGATGAACCGAGGCTTAAACTTGGGAGAAAAAACCCTCATAGGGACAAAACGAGAAGACAACCACACCAAGTCCCCAACACAAAGCCGAGGACCAACCCGATGCCGGCGGTTGGCAAAAAGCTGAGTCTTCTCCTGGGACAACTTCAAATTGTCCACTACCTGCCCCCAAATCTGATGCAACCTCTCCACCACAGCATCCACTCCAGGACAATCCGAAGATTCCACCTGACCAGAAGAAAATCGAGGATGAAACCCCGAATTACAGAAAAAGGGAGACACCAAGGTGGCAGAGCTGGCCCGATTATTGAGGGCAAACTCCGCTAAAGGCAAAAAAGCAACCCAATCATCCTGATCTGCAGACACAAAACACCTCAAATATGTCTCCAAGGTCTGATTCGTCCGCTCGGTCTGGCCATTAGTCTGAGGATGGAAAGCAGACGAGAAAGACAAATCTATGCCCATCCTAGCACAGAATGCTCGCCAAAATCTAGACACGAATTGGGTACCTCTGTCAGAAACGATATTCTCCGGAATACCATGCAAACGGACCACATTTTGAAAAAACAGAGGAACCAACTCGGAAGAAGAAGGCAACTTAGGCAGGG
The DNA here is from genome assembly GCF_051348905.1 of Ranitomeya variabilis. Taxonomy (NCBI): domain Eukaryota; kingdom Metazoa; phylum Chordata; class Amphibia; order Anura; family Dendrobatidae; genus Ranitomeya; species Ranitomeya variabilis. The sequence goes on along the minus strand of NC_135232.1, from coordinate 804,876,589 downwards.
GAACCAAATGGACCATCTTAGAGAAACGATCACACACCACCCAGATGACAGACATCTTCTGAGAAACAGGAAGATCCGAAATAAAATCCATCGAGATGTGCGTCCAGGGCCTCTTCGGGATAGGCAAGGGCAACAACAATCCACTAGCCCGAGAACAACAAGGCTTGGCCCGAGCACAAACGTCACAAGACTGCACGAAGCCTCGCACATCTCGAGACAGGGAAGGCCACCAGAAGGACCTTGCCACCAAATCCCTGGTACCAAAGATTCCAGGATGACCTGCCAACGCAGAAGAATGAACCTCAGAAATGACTTTACTGGTCCAATCATCAGGAACAAACAGTCTACCAGGTGGGCAACGATCAGGTCTATCCGCCTGAAACTCCTGCAAGGCCCGCCGCAGGTCTGGAGAAACGGCAGACAATATCACTCCATCCTTAAGGATACCTGTAGGTTCAGAATTACCAGGGGAGTCAGGCTCAAAACTCCTAGAAAGGGCATCCGCCTTAACATTCTTAGAACCCGGCAGGTAGGACACCACAAAATTAAACCGAGAGAAAAACAACGACCAGCGCGCCTGTCTAGGATTCAGGCGTCTGGCGGACTCAAGATAAATTAGATTTTTATGGTCAGTCAATACCACCACCTGATGTCTAGCCCCCTCAAGCCAATGACGCCACTCCTCAAAAGCCCACTTCATGGCCAAAAGCTCCCGATTCCCAACATCATAATTCCGCTCGGCGGGCGAAAATTTACGCGAGAAAAAGGCACAAGGTCTCATCACGGAGCAATCGGAACTTCTCTGCGACAAAACCGCCCCAGCTCCGATTTCAGAAGCGTCGACCTCAACCTGAAAAGGAAGAGCAACATCAGGCTGACGCAACACAGGGGCGGAAGAAAAGCGGCGCTTAAGCTCCCGAAAGGCCTCCACAGCAGCAGGGGACCAATCAGCAACATCAGCACCCTTCTTAGTCAAATCAGTCAATGGTTTAACAACATCAGAAAAAACAGCAATAAATCGACGATAAAAGTTAGCAAAGCCCAAAAATTTCTGAAGACTCTTAAGAGAAGAGGGTTGCGTCCAATCACAAATAGCCTGAACCTTGACAGGATCCATCTCGATGGAAGAGGGGGAAAAAATATATCCCAAAAAGGAAATCTTTTGAACCCCAAAAACGCACTTAGAACCCTTCACACACAAGGAATTAGACCGCAAAACCTGAAAAACCCTCCTGACCTGCTGGACATGAGAGTCCCAGTCATCCGAAAAAATCAAAATATCATCCAGATACACAATCATAAATTTATCCAAATAATCACGGAAAATGTCATGCATAAAGGACTGAAAGACTGAAGGGGCATTTGAAAGACCAAAAGGCATCACCAAATACTCAAAGTGGCCCTCGGGCGTATTAAATGCGGTCTTCCACTCATCCCCCTGCTTAATTCGCACCAAATTATACGCCCCACGGAGATCTATCTTAGAGAACCACTTGGCCCCCTTTATGCGAGCAAACAAATCAGTCAGCAGTGGCAACGGATATTGATATTTAACCGTGATTTTATTCAAAAGCCGATAATCAATGCACGGCCTCAAAGAGCCATCTTTCTTAGCCACAAAGAAAAAACCGGCTCCTAAGGGAGATGACGAAGGACGAATATGTCCCTTTTCCAAGGACTCCTTTATATATTCTCGCATAGCAGCATGTTCAGGCACAGACAGATTAAATAAAGGACCCTTAGGGTATTTACTACCCGGAATCAAATCTATGGCACAATCGCACTCCCGGTGCGGAGGTAATGAACCAAGCTTAGGTTCTTCAAAAACGTCACGATATTCAGTCAAGAATTCAGGAATCTCAGAGGGAATAGATGATGAAATGGAAACCACAGGTACGTCCCCATGCGTCCCCTTACATCCCCAGCTTAACACAGACATAGCTTTCCAGTCAAGGACTGGGTTATGAGATTGCAGCCATGGCAATCCAAGCACCAACACATCATGTAGGTTATACAGCACAAGAAAGCGAATAATCTCCTGGTGATCCGGATTAATCCGCATAGTTACTTGTGTCCAGTATTGTGGTTTATTGCTAGCCAATGGGGTGGAGTCAATCCCCTTCAGGGGTATAGGAGTTTCAAGAGGCTCCAAATCATACCCACAGCGTTTGGCAAAGGACCAATCCATAAGACTCAAAGCGGCGCCAGAGTCGACATAGGCATCCGCGGTAATAGATGATAAAGAACAAATCAGGGTCACAGATAGAATAAACTTAGACTGTAAAGTGCCAATTGAAACAAACTTATCAAGCTTCTTAGTACGCTTAGAGCATGCTGATATAACATGAGTTGAATCACCGCAATAGAAGCACAACCCATTTTTTCGTCTAAAATTCTGCCGTTCACTTCTGGACAGAATTCTATCACATTGCATATTCTCTGGCGTCTTCTCAGTAGACACCGCCAAATGGTGCACAGGTTTGCGCTCCCGCAGACGCCTATCGATCTGGATAGCCATTGTCATGGACTCATTCAGACCCGCAGGCACAGGGAACCCCACCATAACATCCTTAATGGCATCAGAGAGACCCTCTCTGAAATTCGCCGCCAGGGCGCACTCATTCCACTGAGTAAGCACAGCCCATTTACGGAATTTCTGGCAGTATATTTCAGCTTCGTCTTGCCCCTGAGATAGGGACATCAAGGCCTTTTCCGCCTGAAGTTCTAACTGAGGTTCCTCATAAAGCAACCCCAAGGCCAGAAAAAACGCATCCACATTGAGCAACGCAGGATCCCCTGGAGCCAATGCAAAAGCCCAATCCTGAGGGTCGCCCCGGAGCAAGGAAATCACAATCCTGACCTGCTGAGCAGGATCTCCAGCAGAGCGAGATTTCAGGGACAAAAACAACTTGCAATTATTTTTGAAATTTTGAAAGCAAGATCTATTCCCCGAGAAAAATTCAGGCAAAGGAATTCTAGGTTCAGATATAGGAACATGAACAACAAAATCTTGTAAATTTTGAACTTTCGTGGTGAGATTATTCAAACCTGCAGCTAAACTCTGAATATCCATTTTAAACAGGTGAACACAGAGCCATTCCAGGATTATAAGGAGAGAGAGAGAGAGGCTGCAATATAGGCAGACTTGCAAGAGATTCAATTACAAGCACACTCAGAACTGAAGAAAAAAAAAAAAAAAAAATCTTCAGCAGACTTCTCTTATCTCTCCTTTCTCTGTCAATTAATTTAACCCTTTCTGGCTGGTCAAACTGTTATGGTTCTCAATGGCAAGAGAACATAGCCCAGCAAACATAAGAACTAGCTCTTGGAAGGATGGAAACTAAACTGACCATGAACTAAACCTGCCGCACAACTAACAGTAGCCGGGTAGCGTAGCCTGCGTTTTATCCCTAGACGCCCAGCGCCGGCCGGAGGACTAACTAATCCTGGCAGAGGAAAATATAGTCCTGGCTCACCTCTAGAGAAATTTCCCCGAAAGGCAGACAGAGGCCCCCACAAATATTGGCGGTGATTTTAGATGAAATGACAAACGTAGTATGAAAATAGGTTTAGCAAAATTGAGGTCCGCTTACTAGATAGCAGGAAGACAGAAAGGGCACTTTCATGGTCAGCTGAAAACCCTATCAAAAAACACCATCCTGAAATTACTTTAAGACTCTAGTATTAACTCATAACATCAGAGTGGCAATTTCAGATCACAAGAGCTTTCCAGACACAGAAACGAAACTACAGCTGTGAACTGGAACAAAATGCAAAAACAAACAAGGACTAAAGTCCAACTTAGCTGGGAGTAGTCTAGCAGCAGGAACATGCACAGAAAGGCTTCTGATTACAATGTTGACCGGCATGGAAGTGACAGAGGAGCAAGGCTAAATAGCGACTCCCACATCCTGATGGAAACAGGTGAACAGAGAGGATGATGCACACCAGTTCAATTCCACCAGTGGCCACCGGGGGAGCCCAAAATCCAATTTCACAACAGCACCCCGCAGATCTAATTTTGTAAATACCCTTGCTCCCCGAAACATATCAAAGAGCTCAGATATCAGGGGCAGTGGATACTTATTCTTAACGGTGATGGCGTTAAGACCCCTGTAATCTATGCATGGACGTAGTTCCCCGTTCTTCTTCTGCATGAAGAAGAACCCAGCCCCTGCAGGTGACACTGACTTCCTAATGAATCCTCTTGCCAGATTTTCCTGGATGTACTGTGACATTTCCTCCGTCTCCGGGAGAGATATCGGATAGACTCGACCCCGGGGAGGCTCAGCACCAGGCAATAGGTCAATAGGACAGTCATAGGGGCGGTGAGGCGGAAGGGTCTCTGCAGCTCTTTAGAACACGTCCGCATAGGGCCAATATTGCTTAGGGAGAGAGGATAGATCTGCGGGTACCTCAGTAGTAGCAACCTGAACACATTCCCTCTGACATCTAACCCCACAAGATTCACCCGATCCCAAAATTCTGCCTGTGGACCACTGAATATGAGGAGAGTGGTACCGTAGCCAAAGTATCCCTAACAGGACCTCATCAATTCCCTCAGGAATAACAAGCAGAGATATAATTTCCTGATGAGATGGCGACATGGACAGAAAAAACGGGACGGTCTGGTGTGTTATCTGTGAGGGCAGTGTCGACCCATTTACCACCCGTATGGTTACTGGTTGAGCTAACATTACCAGGGGAATTGCGTGACGTTGGGCGAAGGCAGAAGACATAAAATTGCCCTTAGCCCCAGAATCCACGTAGAGCTCTACCGAATGGGTAAATGAGCCTATAGTAATTGTCCCCTTAAAGGACAATTTGGAGGCAAATGTCGCCATGTCTAGTGTACCTCCACCTACTACCACTAGATGCTGATGTTTCCTCGACCGCTGGGGTCATCTGGTGGCAAGATATCCTGACTGATTGCAAACATGACAAACCTGGAATGCACGAGCGGTCCGGGACTTAGATCCCGCTCGTGACCCTACCATGGCCTCATGTGACTCAGGGGCCTGGACTGAAGATTGCAAAGGTTTGGTGAAGGTGGGAGCCAGTCGAAACCTCTGCCTACACTGGGCTCGCTCTAACCTCTGCTCGTGAAAACGGAGGTCAATACGAGTAGACACAGCTATTAACTCCTCCAGTGTGGCGGGAATCTCCCTAGTGGCCAGAGCGTCCTTCACGTGGTCAGCCAGCCACCTCCAAAAAATCAGAATAAGGGCTTTTTCTGACCACTCCATCTCAGATGCTAGGGTGCGAAAGTGGACGGCAAAATGGCTGACCAAGGATGAGCCCTGAGTCAATGCCAACAGTTGAAGCGCCGTATCATGGGTGACACGAGGTCCTAAAAAGACCTGTTTCAGAGTGCACAGGAACAACGGAGCACTCTGCACCACATGATTGCCACGCTCCCACAGCGGCGAAGCCCACTCCAACGCCCTGTCCGACAGGAGAGACACAATAAATCCCACCTTAGCCCGCTCTGTGGGGAAACATGCCGCCAGAAGCTCGAGATGTATAGAGCACTGGCTCATGAAACCCCTACAAGATTTACTATCACCCAAAAAATTTTCTGGCAGCGGGAGGCGAGATAGAGTCGGAACAGGGGTGGCAGTCTACAAGGTTGCTGCCGCCACGCTAGCAGCCTGAACAGCAACTGCGGTTACATCCACAGCTGAGGTTGTGCGCTCGAGAGCCACCAACCTACCCTCCAGCTGCTGGATGTACCGCATGGATTGCTGTGTGTCCGCCATTGCTACCCAGACCCTGGCGCTAGTATTATGTAAGGGCTGGCGGAACGCACCAAGTATATTTAGATATTATTATTGGTGCATTTGCAGCCCGGGGTCCACCGTGCAGGAGACCAACCTGCTGCTAGCAAATGGTGGCACAATATGGCGGTAGAAGTGAAATCTGTTACTTCACAGAGTCGAACAGAAGGGAAAACGCTGTGCCCTGTTAACGTCACAGGGGAACACAGCTGCCTAACAGAGCAAAAGCAATCAGTGGTCAGGGAGTAGCAAACACACAAACACCTCCTCTCCAGTGGAGCCGGAATTCTAATGGCTTTACGTCAGCCCTGAATTCACCATACAAACTCCTCACCGGAGGTGCCGGTATTCTAGTGGCTTATTTCAGCCGGACCCTGACCATGAGCAGACAAGACCACTGAGTAGCTAAAGCTCATAACATAAGCTGATACTACCGCATGGCCGCAGCTATAACACTCGGCTGGAGAGGACACTATTATGGGTCTGGTTCAGGGTAAACGCTCAGCTGAGTGGTATAGCTCTGAGTTCCGTCGATGGTCCACTGAAGTGTCCTTAGATGATTCCGCGCTGAGATGTCTGTTCAGGTGTGGACTGGCGGATTACCTGAAGGACGCTCTGGCTCTCCATCCACCTCCCAGCTCATTGGAGGAAACTATGACTCAGGCTATCCGCATGGATCAGAGGCAAAAGGAACACTAGTACAAGTATACAGGTCAGGTGCTCAAGCTGTGCAGCATGAACTATAGCTGACACTGGCCCACAGGCTGCAGAGGACTTAAAAAGCTCAGCCAGCTTCAGAGTGAGGCAGACCGGGATTAACTCCCACATGACCTGTCCAGAGACAAGACAGCTGAAAACAAACTCAGGACTGGATCATGACAGATAGTTTGTTAAATGAATGATGAGATGTTGCCCTTGTCCTTATATGTTGTATTAAGAGTACTGCATCCCAATGTAAACGTTGGAGGGCCCACTAATGCATTGGGGACAACCAAGGGGATTCAGCCGGCCTTTACTGTTTGTGGTTGTCAATTGTTTTCTTTTGCCTAAAACAGGTTTGAATGCTAATCTTGCTGTTAAAAGCGTCAGAAACTAGAGTAACTGGTACCCAGCACTAGTGAGAACAAGGTCCAAAGCATGAAATGTGCCATAAGGAAGTTCCCTGTTACCAAGTCTCTGCCAAGTATAAACCTGTCAAGAAGTAGACTTTATAGACCAATCCCAAATATAATCTTACTTTATACTTATCTTAGAATGTTTATTTTATGGAGAGTGAAATGAGAAATCTCAGGAGGGAAACTGTATCATTACATTAGATTCTGCATAGAGAAATGATTTTATATGCATTAGGCAGTTTGACAGAAGTTCCACCATGATTAATTAGACACAGGTATTAAATAGATCTGCTATATTTACCTCTCTTAAGCCTACCCTGTTTTTTATGTCTTTTTGATAAAAAGTTTTTTGTGAAATATACAATGCATACAGGTCACTGTGACCTTTCAACAATATTCTCTGTCTCAAAACTGTGCTCTTTGTTTAGTATTGGCTTTTTATGTTAATCTGACCGATCCATTGCTGGTTCCTGTGTTGTTTGCCTGCAGGGCCATGACTATTTTGAGTGCTTTTAAAAAAATGTTTTATGTACTGAATATACTAAGACCATCACAAAGTACTCACAAAGTATCATAGCAATACTTATTATTTATATTCTGCATCTTTTCTTGTTTAAGGGCGTCACTAGGTGTTTTTGCCACATAATCTGAGAAGAGCATAATGTAGAGAAAGAGACCCTTATTCTAGTCATTCATCATTTACTGCTGCTTTATGAGTAAGAGATTACAACTAGAGGGCTAGTAAACCTACTCTGTATAACCCCACCCACACCACTGATTGGCAGCTTTTTGCCTATGCACAGTGTACACAGGAAGCTGCCACTCATGATGTGATGTGGGTGGGGTTATACAGAGCTCGGCATTCAGAGCATTCAACTGATAGATCTGCACCAGATAAAACAGGGATATTATCAAAACTACATCAAGTAGATCAGTAAGTGATACATTGTTGGAATCAAGGTGTCTGCTCCAAATCATGCTACTCTCAGGTAGCAAAAACTTGATGATGGATTTCGCCTAACTTTACCTTCATTTCTATCAAAATACTGTTTATTTGGCAGTAAAAAAAATTCTTAAGAATTAATGTTGTTTTAATTATTATTTTATAAGTCAGTACTATGTACATATGAAAATAAACAACTTTGTAATATATCTTATCAGAGAAACCTTCATCTTTATCAACCAGGACTGATCATTAATTCTCAAAATTCTCAGTTCACAGGTAAAATCTTTATTCAGTGAAGACAGATTTTCCCATTACTTAGATAGGAGATTGGGGCTGCTAATCGAAAGACTCTATGGAGAGGTGAGCAGGGGGTAGGAGGAAGGAGCTGGAAGCAGAGCTCCTCCTTCTTCCTCTCCTCTCCTACATAGAAACTTATCAGTAGGAACCACCATCTCCTATCTCAGTAAAAATGTGTAAATCTGTTTTTCTTGAAACTTTATCACAAAGTTTACTACTGAAAAGACATTTGTGGTATCATCTGAAAGATCATGTCCTTGGCTATTACTCAACTGTCAAATCCCTGATGTTCAAGCACTGCCACTCTGGAGGTCTCCACTATTCCTACAGTGATGATGTCACATCTGTTATTCACATGACTATTAGTCACAGGATTAAGCGATGATGCTCACTTGACCAGCATGTGACCATTAATGCCAGTGATTGGCTGCAGCAGTCACATGAAAGATGCAATACTTGTCATCATTGCAGAAATAGCTGCGACTACCAAAGGAGCATCTCTGGAATTCTGGGGGATTAACAAGGAATGCTAAAGTTATTTTACCTTTTTAATTTATTCCTGGCAAAATCCTTTATATCTAAAACCGTTCTATTGTAAAACATTGATTCTGCTATTAACTGTGTATTGTATCTTATCTGTTAAAATTAAAATAGAGGTGACCTATTTATGCCTAGCTAAAAATCCTTTAAATCCTTACATTCTAGTTTAAAAAATGAAAAGTTATATATTTTGATATTTTCTGTAACCTATACATTGTACAGCATGCCCTAAACCATTTAAACATATTTCTAGGCTGGGCTGGATAACAAAATATATCAAAGAACAGCTGATGTAGCACAAAACCATGAAAATCAATTGAAGCTTAGCCAACTGTTCATGTACATCATGATTATACAGTACATAGGAAGTATATGGAACCGCAAAATACGATGAAAGTTGTTGCTTCTTGTTTTTTACTTTCTAACTTAATGGCATGTTTAACCTTGAGAGTTCTTTCATTTTGTCTTACTCATCTAAATATTGAAATCTAACCATAGAAGGAAGAAGACAGATTTCACATACAGGGTTAAAGAATATGCTCACCTTTGTATATATATATATATATATATATATATATATATATATATATATATATATATATATATATATATATAAAACACATATAACATAAATATATATAACACTTTCTTTAAGTGTTAGGCTGGTTTCACACGGGCCATGTTCTCAGATTGTGCTCAGATTATAATTTCTAGCCTGGATGCTGATTCCACTTGTGAGCAAGTGCGTGGGATGCAGTGACGGACAGGAGGCAGAGCAAGGGTTAACAGGTTTAATAACAGGGGAATACTCCACACAGGGAGGTAAAGGGTTAAACAGTGAATTAAACAGTATAGATGGCAAAGGATATTGGGAGGTAAAGAATAACGATTCAAGTGACGGCAGTTCCTGTGAAGCACTTGTGTCAGAAGTTCCTCAAACTGTAACTCCTGCTGGAACTCAATAGTGCCGGCAACGGCTGGCATGGTGTCTTTTCCAGGAAGGTCCTGTGGGCAACAATGCACCTTTCAGTCTCAGATAACTTCCACTAAGTCTTGTCCATATACTACAGTGGCTGAAAAGGGTAAAGGCCACAGTCCTGTACGAGCCCAATGTGGCTCTGCAAATATAATCTGGTGAAGTCAGGGCGCAAGTGTCTGGGCAAATATTCACTGGCAAAGTCAGGGTGCAATTGTCTGTCCCATCCCCGGTCACTCTTATGGGGCACGTGTACTGTACTCACGGATATGGAGCATATGGCACCTTGTTCTCTGGTAGTCATGGGCTCAAACTGTACGTCTCCATCTCTCGGTAGTCAACAGGCACACAGCACCTTTCCCTGTAGTCACAGGCACACACTGCACGTTCCTTTCCCTCTCTGGTCTCCGCTGCTGGTGGCGGGAGGTGGCGAACACTGTCCTGCATGCTGCTGATGCTCCCAGGATAAAGCTCTCCTCTGCCTGGCTGCTGCAGCTGCTGAACACATGGCTTCCCTCTTTATCTGGTCTTCTGCAGCACACCTGGCCCTTCTCTCTGCTGCGGCCCCTCTAAAGGTGGTGAGGCCTGTTGCAGTGCCGGTACTATATGAAGGGATGGGGCGCAGCGCTGCTCTTGCTGCTCACTGCCTCAGGTTCATGCCAAAACCCCCCTGCTGCGCGAGCCCTGCCTTTTTGTTCTTCTGCCCCCTTCTGTCTGGAGAATGGTCCGGCACACTCAGGCTTCCCCCGGGAACAGGGGATGCGGCTTCTTCAGTTCTGGATCTGGTACGCAGATACCGGCAGTCTGGTCATCCCCATTACACTCCCCCTCTCCTTTAACACCCCATTCCACAGGCGAGCATTCTTCGTGCTCCTTTATGTCCTCCTGAAGTGGGACAGATGCCCACAGTTTTCACATCCATTTCTTCCTCTTTTGCACTTCATTTTGCCAGAAGAACTTGTCCTGTGCACCTTGAAGTTCCCCTTGAATTTGCTTGTCAGGAGTACTTAGAAATTCAGGTTTAGTGGGTGAGGACGGGGATGAGCCCAATGTAATGGATTAGTCATTTCAGGAGCCTGTTCCTCTTCTGGGTCAACATGTGGCGGGTCAAGAAATTTGTCCTCTTTACTGTATATTCCACAGCTGCAAGAGGAGATATCTCAGGTCCACTTTGCATCTTTTCTATTTGGCCAGGATCCCTTGGGCGGGTGGGCAGTAAACTATCCAGTTCACAGAACGAGATAAGGGATTCTCCCTCATCACAATATGGAACTGTGGGTGCGGGTGTTTCAGGAACACTTGTCACTTTCACCCCTCCATCGGGAACTTGTGGCAGGCAATGTAGTCAGATACTTCGGTGAACTACTCGGGTAGTCGTCCCTTCTTCCCCTTCGTGTGAACCTCACAGACGGGACCTTTGGATCCAATTTGGAGTTTCACCAGATTCACCTCCATACTCCTGAGCAGCGCAGTCATCTCACTGTAGACAGTCGATACCTTCTCCCTTTCTTCTTGGCGTCCAATGTCATGGCTCTGTCTGGCTCTGGTTGCGGCTCCTCTCTCCTCGCTGTACAATTTCTCCCAGGGGTGGCGTTCTCTCCCATTAGCAGAACCTTCGGAGGGCTGAGTGGATCTTCCCCGTCGACTGTCTTGGGTAGGGCAACTTGTGGACAGGTGTCCCATTCTTCCATATCCACTTCTGTGCCTGTCTGGTGGGGGCCATCCTCTCCGAGAAGCATACCCCCTCTGTTGTTGCTTTTCACCCCACAATATGGGGTTAAATTCTGAAGCTGCTGCTGAAGCTTTTTTCATGCTCTGCACCTCTCCTCTAACTTCTTTTATCTTTTGCTGTGAGTTACCTCGGGTTATAGTGTTGGACTCCAAGACAGCAGTAAGGGTTTCCTTCAGGCTCCCAATTTCTTCCCATATTTTCTGCATTCCCTGCCATAATTCACGAGACCACTCTGGCGCTTCCTCATTTGGAGTGGGTACCTCACGGCTCTGGACCATCCCTGTCATGGCTGTGGTCCCCTGCTCCTGCTCGCCTATGCATGCCTCTGCTACAATTTCTGCAAAAGTCATGTGTGGATTAACTCGCAGGTGATCACGCAAAGCTCGCCTAAACAGCTCATCTCTAAGGCCTGTCACTAACTGGTCTCACAAAACTATATTGGGGGGTCCTATGCCTACATCACCTCGCTTGGTAATTGCAGCATGAATGCACAATTCTCCTACGTCTGTGGGGTTTCCGTGCATCTCTTTTAAAATCTGTAGCACCTTGTTAAAGGTATCGCGTTCATGGGGAGGCTGTAACATAATGGAGGTCCTCGCCTCTCCATCCAGAGCCATTAGGGCAATCTCTGCCTCCATTACTCCATTACGGGGGTCATCGGGTGCATTCTCAACATACCCCTGACTCTCTCAGTTCAGTTCCATAGCAGAATGTTGTCCCCTGTAAACTTAGGGAGGTTACTCAATATTGTCCTCAATGATATGTTGGCTCTTAGGGCAGCCCTTACTGTCTGCCGCCTCTGCAACCGTAGACTACATCCTGAAGACTAGGCCAAGAGTGAGCAGGTGCGCGGGATGCAGTGACGGACAGGAGGCAGAGCAAGGGTTAACAGGTTTAATAACAGGGGAATACTCCACGCAGAGAGGTAAAGGGTTAATCAGTAAATTAAACAGTATAGATGGCAAAGGTAATTGGGAGGTAAAGAATAACAGTTCAAGTAAAGGCAGTTCCTGTGAAACACTTGTGTCAGAAATTCTTCAAACTGTAAGTCCTGCTGGGAACTGAATAGCGCCGGCAACGACTGGCGTGGTGTCTTTTCCAGGAAGGTCCTGTGGGCAACAGGAAGTGGTCGGTCTCCGGTAACTTCCGCTGAGCCTAGTCTATATACTACAGTGGCTGAAAAGGGTATGGGCCACAGTGCTGTACGAGCTCAACATGGCTCTGCAAATATACTCTGTTGAAGTTAGGGCGCAAGTGCCTGGGCAAATATTCACTAGCAAAGTCAGGGTGCAATTGTCTGTCCCATTCCCAGTCACTCTTATTGGGCACGTGTACTGTACTCACGGACATGGAGCATACGGCACCTTGTTCTCTGGTATTCACGGGCTCAGACTGTACGTCTCCATCTCTCGGTAGTCACCAGGCACACCGCACCTTTCCCTGTAGTCACCGGGCACACACTGCACGTTCCTCTCCCTCTCTGGTCTCCGCTGCTAGCGGCGGGAGGCAGTGAACACTAGCCTGCATGCTGCTGATGCTCCCAGGATAAAGCACTCATCATGCCTGGCTGCTGCGGCTGCTGATCACACGGCTTCCCTATCTGGTCTGCTGCTGCACACCTGGCCCTTCTCTCTGATTCGGCCCTTCTGCATCAGAGATAGCAGGAAGGAGGGGTACTATAGAGTTCTATAGAGACCTGCAGAGGGAGAGGAACAAAGCAGCAGAAGTCTTATAGAGAGGAGAACAGGCTGTAAACCAGAAGAAAAGCACATGAGAAGAAATTAGAGCAGTTCTCTAGTTATGCTAATACATGAAACTAAGTGAAGATTACAGAATCCTGGATTCACACAAATCTCATATTCAGCATGTATTACGGGGAGAGACCCTCTCATAAGAGAATAATGTGAAACTTAGATCAGGCTACAAACTACAACTCGGAAATTATAGGCCAGTAAGCTTAACCTCTACTGTGGGTAAAATCCTGGAGGGCATTCTAAGAGATGCTATGCTGGAGTATCTGAAGAGGAATAACCTCATGTCCCAATATCAACATGGGTTTACTATGGACCGTTCCTGTCAGACTATTCTGATCACTTTCTATGAAGAGGTAATTTCCGGACTGGACCAAGGGAACCCAGTGGACGTAGTGTATATGGACTTTTCAAAAGCTTTTGATACAGTGCCACACAAAAGGTTGATATATAAAATGAGAATAATGGCGATAGTGAAAAATATGTGTAAGTGGGTTAAGAGCTGGATCAGGGATAGGAAACAAAGGGTGGTTATTAATGGAGCATACTCGGTTAGCAGTGGGGTATCACAGGGGTCAGTATTGGGCCCTCTTCTTTTTAACATATTTATTAATGACCTTGTAGGGGGCATACAGAGTAGAATTTCAATATTTGCAGATGACACTAAACTCTGCAGGGTAATCAACACAGAGGAGGACAATTTTATATTACAGGATGATTTATGTAAACTAGAAGCTTGGGCTGATATATGGCAAATTAGCTTTAATGGGGATAAATGTAAGGTCATGCACTTGGTTAGAAGTAATAAGATGTATAACTATGTGCTTAATTCTAAAACTCTGGGCAAAACAGTCAATGAAAAAGACCTGGGAGTATGGGTGGATGACAAACTCACATTTAGTGGCCAGTGTCAGGCAGCTGCTACAAAGGCAAATAAAATAATGGGATGCATTAAAAGAGGCATAGATGCTCATGAGGAGAACATAATTTTACCTCTATACAAGTCACTAGTTCGACCACACTTAGAATACTGTGCACAGTTCTGGTCTCCGGGGTATATGAAAGACATAGCTGAACTGGAACGGGTGCAGAAGAGAAGAGCGACCAAGGTTATTAGAGGACTGGGGGGTCTGCAATACCAAGATAGATTATTACATTTGGGGCTATTTAGTTTGGAAAAATGAAGGCTAAGGGTTGATCTTATTTTAATGTATAAATATATGAGGGGACAGTACAAAGACCTTTCTGATGATCTTTTTAATCATAGACCTGTAACAGGGACAAGAGGGCATCCTCTACGTCTGGAGGAAAGAAGGTTTAAGCATAATAACAGATGCAAATTCTTTACTGTAAGAGCAGTGAGACTATGGAACTCTCTGCCGTATGATGTTGAACTGAGTGATTCATTACTTAAATTTAAGAGGGGACTGGATGCCTTTCTTGAAAATTATAATGTTACAGGTTATATATACTAGATTCCTTGATAGGGCGTTGATCCAGGGAACTAGTCTGATTGCCGTATGTGTAGTCGGGAAGGAATTTTTTTCCCCAAAGTGGAGCTTACTCTTTGCCACATGGGTTTTTTTTTGCCTTGCTCTGGATCAACATGTTAGGGCATGTTAGGTTAGGCTATGGGTTGAACTAGATGGACTAAGGCTACTTTCATACTTCCGTCTTTTTAGATCCGTCACAATGCGTCATTTTGGGAAAAAACGCATCCTGCAAATGTGCCCGCAGGATGCGTTTTTTCCCCATAGACTTGTATTGCCGACGGATCATGACGTATGGCCACACGTCGCGTCCGTCGTGCACTGGATGCGTCGGTATTTGGCGGACCGTCGTAGCAAAAAAACGTTCAAGGGAACGTTTTTTTCGTACGTCGTGTCCTGCATTTTAAACTGCGCATGCCCGACTGTAACTCCACCCCCTCCTCCCTGGGAGTTTACTATGGGCAACGGACGTGTTGAAACACTGCGTCCGCTGCCCACGTTGTGCAGAAAATCACCACTGTCAGTCAGTACGTTGCGCCGACGCTTTGTGACGGCCCCGTACCAACGGAAGTGTGAAAGAAGCCTTAAAGTCTTCCTTCAACCTTAATAACTATCTTACTATGTTACATAGAAGGGAGCCTGAAAATCATTAAAGGAATGAAAATTGCAGACAGAAACTTCATACAAAAAAATCATTTTTTTTTCCATGTAAAAGTCATTAAAGTATATGACCAATTGTAAAATTAAAGGGGTTGAACCATAAATAGAATTTGCTACGTAACTACAGAATAGGTGATAACTTGCTGATAGCTGCATGTCCCCCAAAACAGGTCTCCTCCAATGATCTGTTCAATGTGTGTGGGAATACCGGAGATGGCCAACTACTGTACTTGGTTGACTCCTGATTCATTAAGCGACCAATGAGAGAGAAGTGGCATGCACTGCCATGTGCCTCACCATGAATTTCTGAAGTAAGGAACTTCACAGCTGACCATAAATTAGATTAGCTTTGGGGGTTACACCACCATTCCATTCCATCCTGCCCCAGTTCTGCCCACTTTGGCAGAGCTGGGCAAAACTGGCATGAAAACGGCTAAGTCGCTAAATTTTTGCTCAGCCTCAAATTGTGCAAAAATGTTGTGGCTTATCAAAGTCTTTTATGTCCGAATTTTGGCGAAAACACTTTGCTGAATCAGGGCCTAACAATATAATAGGATTAGTAATTGGTAGTAGAGTATTTGTCCATGACAATCCCATATCTTTTGGGCCTTTTAGGATATATTGATTTAAGAAAACCCCAGTCGTTAATCAAGTCTTCTACTACAGAGTACGTCTCCATTTGCCTGAGCAAAGGAACCATTAGTGCAATGCAAGCTACAGCCATTTATTAACACAACTCATACTATAGAGTTCCCTAAGCTTGGGCATCACTAAATGCAATTGCCAAGTGTGCGGTGCACCTAGCCTTAGTGATATATAAATTGCGTTTTAAAAAATAAGCTACATAGATTTCTTCCAAAAGGGCTGTTGACACAGACTTGTTAGAGGGCTGGTTTGTAGAAAAAGTTGCTGTGCCACATGCATTAATCAGCAGTCCATCGCATGAATTCACAATGTTCAGATGTTAATAAAGTCAATGACACCTACCCGTCATACGTCTTCGATGGCTTTGCTGTTGTCCATACATAGACATTGAAAATAAGCATTTTTTAATTCTAAAGAAATATTTCAAAATATTAAAGTATGCAGCTTCTATGTCGTAATATGAAAAGTTGTGTGTAATGTTTAATCGCCAGGTATTCAAACTGCAGGTAAGAACATGCAAATGCAGCTCAGGAAAAGAGTCCATGATCAGGAGGTTAGCAAGCACAGCCTGAACACAACAGCTTTTTCTTTCAGGGTCATTGAATGCATAGCAAATCATCAAATACTGTAGATATTACTGGAAAATGGTGCTTCATAGGTTTCATCATTTGTAGGAGATGAAAGAAAACAAAGAGACTACATCTGGCTAGTAGGTTACCATAGGTGAGACAGTTTGGTTAGGGTTGGGTAACAGATGGGCGCTTACTTTCTGTTGGTATGAATTTGGTGTTGCCTGGAATTTTTCTCCCTCCATAGGCACATGCCAGCTTGACTGGGGAGCAACATGCGATGGTAACCAAATGCTTCAGGGGCGGACGTATCATTAGTGCAACCTGTGCAGCCACACAAGGGCCCAAGAGGTAAGGGGACCCACTTCTACTTCCAAAGCAGGTGGAATTATGCATTATAAAGAGCTAGTGGATTACAAAGGGCCCATATATGGTTTTTGCATAGGAGTGGCCCTCTTCTATCGGTGTCCGCCAATGCAATTCTTAGATGTGATTGTAAAGAATGCTGGAAAACCAGGTTAATATGAATTGCCTTAAAGATGACACAGAGATCTACAGATGGCCATTAAAAAGAGTGCTAAGTTCCTTTTATTGTCAATCTCCAATAAAACGAAAAGTCATTCTGTAGATTTCTGTGCCATCTTCAACGTAAATTGCCTCCTCAGAGAGGAAGAGGACTAGAACTCTAGTGCAATCTATTGGAAGTAGCAATCCTAAAAGTCAATTAAGACCCTTTAATGAGCCTTGCCACATGACTTAGCATAAAAGCCAAAACCAAAATCTTAATTTGCAGACATTGTGTTCATCTTCAACGTATTCATACTGAGATGGGTTTCCAGCATTGGTAACTATCGCCTTTTAGCAATGGGATTTTTTGGATAGACTATAACTGAATCTGTGTGTATGAAATACACCTGTTCTCATGGGTTTTGTCTAATTTTTCCTTCCTACTCCACATTCACTGTTGATAGGCTAACTACATCTATAGTATAGCTACTTTTCCTAACTCTACACTAACATTCCAGCATACAAGGCTGATCTCTCGAAAAATCAGAGGCCAATGATCGCATGTGTATGGGTAGCTTTACAATAACGCTTATGCGCACAGATAGGTGACTAGCCTTGGTTTAGTTGCAAATTTTCCATGTAGAAATATGTTCCATGTTCAAATATAGGGTATAACTAAACTAGAGTATGGTGGAGATCTCATTGCTGAGACCTTCCCCGATCCCTAGAATGGGTCCTGAGCTTGGCTGTTTCTGTCAATAATAGATTGTACTCTCTTAGCTGCCTCTTTCATTCAAGCCTATCCGAACC